>NC_084754.1:34631734-34734234 GCF_033978785.1 Entelurus aequoreus | reverse complement strand
AAGAGAGGGGCTGAACTGTCAACTGATCACCATCTGGTGGTGAGTTGGGTTAGATGGCGGGGGAAACCGCTGGACAGACCTGGCAAACCCAAGCGTGTAGTGCGGGTGAACTGGGAACGTTTGGAGGAGTCCTCTGTCCGGAAGGACTTCAACTCCCACCTCCGGCGGGACTTCTCTGCCATCCCTGTGGAGGTTGGGGACATTGAACAGGAATGGGCAATGTTCAAAGCCTCTATTGCTAAAGCTGCAGCTGCGAGCTGTGGCCAGAAGGTCTTAGGTGCCTCAAGGGGCGGTAACCCTCGAACACCCTGGTGGACAGTGGTGGTCAGGGAAGCCGTCCGACTGAAGAAGGAGTCCTACCGGGGTATGTTATCCCGGGGGACTCCGGAGGCAGTTGCAAGGTACCGACGGGCCCGAAGGGGAGCGGCCATGGCTGTGGACGAGGCTAAGCAGAGGGTGTGGGAGCAGTTCGGGGAATCCATGGAGAAGGACTATCGGGCGGCACCAAAGCTGTTCTGGAAGACCATACGGCACCTCAGGAGGGGGAAGCGGGGAACCATCCAAGCTGTGTACGGCAAGGATGGGACTTTGCTGACTTCAAGTGAGGAAGTCGTGGGGCGTTGGAAAGAGCACTTTGAGGAACTCCTGAACCCAAATACATCAGACACACCCTCCCTGATAGGAGCAGGGCCTGAGGATGATGGGGGATCGACGTCGATCTCTCGGAGTGAAGTCACTGAGGTAGTTAGACAACTCCACAGTGGCAAAGCTCCGGGGGTTGACGAGATCCGTCCAGAAATGCTGAAGGCTCTGGGTGTTGATGGGCTGTCTTGGTTGATACGCCTTTTCAACATTGCGTGGAAGTCTGGGACAGTGCCGAGGGAGTGGCAGACTGGGGTGGTGGTTCCCCTTTTCAAAAAGGGGGACCAGAGGGTGTGTGCTAATTACAGGGGTATCACACTACTCAGCCTCCCTGGGAAAGTTTACGCCAAGGTACTGGAAAGGAGGGTCCGGCCGATAGTCGAACCTCAGATTCAAGAGGAGCAATGTGGATTCCGTCCTGGTCGTGGAACAACTGACCAACTCTTTACGCTTGCGGGAATCCTGGAGAGGGCCTGGGAGTATGCCTATCCAGTCTACATGTGTTTTGTGGATTTGGAGAAGGCGTATGACCGCGTCCCTCGGGAGATCTTGTGGGAGGTGCTGAGGGAGTACGGAGTGAGGGGAACCCTGTTGAGGGCCATCCAATCTCTGTACAACCAAAGCGAGAGTTGTGTCCGGGTGCTTGGATGTAAGTCGGATCCGTTTCCAGTGGGGGTTGGTCTCCGCCAGGGCTGCGCTCTGTCACCTATCCTGTTTGTGATTTTCATGGACAGGATTTCTAGGCGGAGTCGTGGCCATGGCGGAGAGGGTATACGTCTCGGGGGGCTAAAGGTTGCGTCACTGCTGTTTGCAGATGATGTGGTCCTGATGGCACCTTCGGTTCGTGACCTTCAGCTCTCACTGGATCGGTTCGCAGCCAAGTGTTCAGCGGCTGGAATGAGGATCAGCATCTCCAAATCTGAGGCCATGGTTCTCAGCAGGAAACCGATGGTTTGTACAGTCCGGGTAGGGGACAGGACTCTGTCCCAGGTGGAGGAGTTTAAGTATCTCGGGGTCTTGTTCACGAGTGAGGGAAAGATGGAGAAGGAAATCAGCCGGAGAATCGGAGCAGCTGGGGCAGTATTGCAGTCTCTCTGCCGCACTGTTGTGACGAAACGGGAGCTGAGCCAGAAGGCAAAGCTCTCGGTCTACCGAGCTATCTACATTCCTACTCTCACCTATGGTCATGAAGTGTGGGTAATGACCGAAAGAATAAGATCGCGGATACAAGCGGCCGAAATGAGTTTCCTCAGAAGGGTGGCTGGCATCTCCCTTAGAGATAGGGTGAGAAGTGCAGTCACCCGAGAGAGACTCGGAGTAGAGCCGCTGCTCCTTCGCTTGGAAAGGAGCCAGCTTAGGTGGTTCGGGCATCTCGTGCGGATGCCTCACGAGCGTCTCCCTAGGGAGGTCCTCGTTGCACGTCCCACTGGGAGGAGGCCCCGCGGCAGGCCAAGGACCAGATGGGGGGATTACATCTCCTCTCTGGCCTGGGAACGCTTCGGGATTCCCCAGGAGGAAGTCGCAAATGTTGCTCTGGAGAGGGAAGTCTGGGGGTCTTTGCTGGAGCTGCTGTCCCCGCGACCCGATTCCAGATAAGCGGTTGAAGATGGATGGATGGATGGATATATATATGTATATATATATATATATATATATATATATATATATATATATATATATATATATATATATATATATATATATATATATATATATATTTATTATTAATGTTAATTTGTTTTAACTATTAAATGAACCAAAAATATGACTTATTTTATCTTTGTGAAAATATTGGACACAGTGTGTTGTCAAGCTTATGAGATGCGATGCAAGTGTAAGCCACTGTGACACTATTGTTCATTTTTATATTATTTTTTTATATAAATGTCTAATGATAATGTCAATGAGGGATTTTTAATCACTGCTATGTTGAAATTGTAACTGATATTGATACTAATGTTGATAATATTCATTTTTGTTTCACTACTTTTGGTTTGTTCTGTGTCGTGTTTGTGTCTCCTCTCAATTGCTCTGTTTATTGCTGTTCTGAGTGTTGCTGGGTCGGGTTTGGTTTTGGAATTGGATTGCATTGTTATGGTATTACTGTGTATTGTTTTGTTGGATTGGTTAATAAAAAAAATAAAAAAAATAAAAATAAATTTAAATTTAAAAAAATTAAATAAAATAAAAAATCGATTTTTTTAAAAATGAGAATCGATTCTGAATACCACAATGTGAGAATCGCGATTCGAAATCGAATCGTTTTTTCCCCACACCCTTATATATATATATATATATATATATATATATATATATATATATATATATATATATATATATACATACACACACACATACATACATATATATTAGGGCTGTGAATCTTTGGGTGTCCCACGATTCGATTCAATATCGATTCTTGGGGTCACAATTCGATTCAAAATCGATTTTTTTTTTTTCAATTCAACACGATTCTCGATTCAAAAACGATTTTTTACCGATTCAAAAGGATTCTCTATTCATTCAATACATAGATTTCAGCAGGATCTACCCCAGTCTGCTGACATGCAAGCAGAGTAGTAGATTTTTGTAAAAAGCTTTTATAATTGTAAAGGACAATGTTTTATCAACTGATTGCAATAATGTACATTTGTTTTTAACTATTAAATGAACCAAAAATATGACTTATTTTATCTTTGTGAAAATATTGGACACAGTGTGTTGTCAAGCTTATGAGATGCGATGCAAGTGTAAGCCACTGTGACACTATTGTTCATTTTATTTTATTTTTTATAAATGTCTAATGATAATGTCAATGAGGGATTTTTAATCACTGCTATGTTGAAATTGTAACTAATATTGATACTGTTGTTGATAATATTCATTTTTGTTTCACTACTTTTGGTTTGTTCTGTGTCGTGTTTGTGTCTCCTCTCAATTGCTCTGTTTATTGCAGTTCTGAGTGTTTGGTTTTGGAATTGGATTGCATTGTTATGGTATTGTTGTGTATCGTTTTGTTGGATTGATTAATAAAAAAATAAATAATAATAATGTAATTTTTTTTTTTTTTTTTTTTAAATCGATTTTTTAAAAATGAGAATCGATTCTGAATCGCACGTGAGAATCGCGATTCGAATTCAAATCGATTTTTTCCCACACCCCTAATACATACAGTATATATATATGTATATACACACATTATATATATATATGTATATATATATATATATATATATACACACACATATATACATACACATATATATATACATGTACACGCACACATATATTATATACACACACACACACACATACATACATTTTATACACACACACGCACACGCACACGCACACACACACACACACACACACACACACTCCATTTTCTACCGCTTGTCCCTTTATATATACACACACATACATATACAGTGAGGTCCACAAGTATTTGCACACCCTGCAATTTTGCAAGTTCTCCCACTTAGAAATTAGGGAGAGGTCTGAAATGTTCATCATATATGTATTTCCACTGTTAGAGACATAATCTAAAAAGAAAAAAATCACATTGTATGATTTTTTAATGATTTATTTGTATGATACTGGGGTTCATAAGTATTTGCAAACATGAGAATCGGCAAGAATTATGACTCTCAAAGAGCTGTCAGTCTACCTTAAAAAAGTCCATCTTTACCCCACAACTAATCACCCACCCCTTTGAACTCATAAACGTCACTTGTGCAGCCCACAGTCAGTCAAGGTCCAACTGCTACCATGGGCAAGACCAAAGAGCTGTCAAAATAGACAAGAGACCCACAAAGCTGGAAAAGGTTATGGGACAATAGGGAAGCAGCTTGGTGAGAATAGATCAACTGTTGCAGCAATTGTTAGAAAATGGAAGAGGTTAAACATGACTGCTAATCTACCTCTGACTGGGGCTCCATGTAAGATCTCTCCTCGTGACGCATCACTCATGATAAGAAACGTGAGGAATCACCCCAGAACTACACGGCAGAAGCTGGTGAATGACCTGAAGAGAGCTGGGACCACTGTTTCCAAGGTTACTATCAGCAGAACACTACGGCGTAATGGTTTAAAATCATGCATCGCACGGAAGGTTCCTCTGCTTAAGTCAACCCATGTCCAGGCCCGTCTGAAGTGTGCCAATGGTCATCTGGATGATCCAGAAGAGTCATGGGAGAAAGTCATGTGGTCAGTTGAGATCACAATATAACTTTTTGGCATAAACTCCACTTGTTGGGTTTGGAGGAAAAAGAAGGATGAGTATCATCCCAGGAACACCATCCCTACAGTGAATCATGGGGGTGGAAACATCATGCTTTGGGGGTGCTTTTCAGCAAAGAGGACAGGACGACTGCACTGTATTAAGGAGAGGATGAACGGAGCCATGTATTGTGAGATTTCGGCCAAAAACCTCTTTCCCTCAGTCAGAGCATTGAAGATGGGTCGTGGCTGGGTCTTCTAACATGACAATGACCCGAAGCACACAGCCAGGATAACCAAGGAGTGGCTCCACCTCCATACGAAGCATATCAAGGTTCTGGAGTGGCCTAGCCAGTCTCCAGACCTAAATCCAATAAAAAATATTTGGGAGGGAGCTGAAACTTGGTGTTGCTCAGCGACAGCCCCAAAACCTGACAGATCTTGAGAATATTTGTGTGGAGGAGTGGGCCAAAATCCCTGTTGCCATGTGTGCAAACCTGGTGAAGAACTATAGGAAACGTTTGACGTTTGAAGATAATAATGAGTCATATATTGGAATATGGGATCCATTATTTAAATTTGTTTTAACTATTAAATGAACCAAAAATACGACTTATTATATCTTTGTGGAAAATATTGGACAATGTGTTGTCAAGTTTATGAGATGCGATGCAAGTGTAAGCCATGACAATGAGGGATTTTTAATCACTGCTATGTTGAAATTGTTACTAATATTGATACTGTTGATAATATTCATTTTTGTTTCACTACTTTTAGATTGTTCTGTGTCATGTTTGTGTGTCCTCTCAATTGCTCTGTTTATTGCTATTTTGAATGTTGCTGAGTCGGGTTTGGTTTTGGAATTGGATTGAATTATTATGGTGTTGTTGTGTATTGTTTTGTTTGATTGATAAATAAATTCTTAAAAATAAAAAAAATAACTATAGGAAACGTTTGACCTCTGTAATTGCAAACAAAGGCTTCTGCACTAAATATTAACACTGAGGTTTTCATGTGTGCAAATACTTATGAACCCCAAATAAATCATTAAAAAAATCATCATTAAAAAAATCATACAGTGATTTCTGGATTTTTCTTTTTAGATTATGTCTCTAATATTGGAAATACATATATGATGAACATTTCAGACCTCTCCCTAATTTCTGAGTGGCAGAACTTGCAAAATTGCAGAGTGTGCATGTGGACTTCACCACACACACACACACACACACACACACACACACACACACACACACACACACACACACACACACACACACACACACACACACACACACACACACACACACACACACACACACACACACACACACACACACACACACACACACACACACACACACACACACACACACACACACACACACCGATTTACAGTCGTGGTCAAAAGTTTACATACACTTGTAAAAAACAATGTCATGGCTGTCTTGAATTTCCAATAATTTCTGCAACTCTTATTTTTTTATGATAGAGTGATTGGAGCACAAAAAACATTCATGAAGTTTGGTTCTTTTATGAATTTATTATGGGTCTACTGAAAATGTGACCAGATCTGCTGGGTCAAAAGTATACATACAACAATGTTAATATTTGGTTACATGTTCCTTGGCAAGTTTCACTGCAATAAGGCGCTTTTGGTAGCCATCCACAGGCTTCTGGCAAGATTCTGGTTGAATTTTTGACCACTTCTCTTGACAAAATTGGTGCAGTTCAGCTAAATGTGTTGGTTTTCTGACATGGACTGGTTTCTTCAGTATTTATATTGTCAACATGTTCTCAATGGGGTTTAAGTCAGGACTTTGGGAAGGCCATTCTAAAACCTTCATTCTAGCCTGATTTAGCCATTCCTTTATCACTTTTACATGTGTTTGGGGTCATTGTCCTGTTGGAACACCCAACTGCGCTCAAGACCCAACCTCCGGACTGATGATTTTAGGTTGTCCTGAAGAATTTGGAGGTAATCCTCCTTTTTCATTGTCCCATTTACTCTCTGTAAAACACCAGTTCCATTGGCAGCAAAACAGGGCTAGAGCATAATACTACCACCACCATGCTTGACGATAGGTATGATGTTCCTGGGATTAAAGACCTCACCTTTTCTCCTCCAAACATATTGCTGGGTATTGTAGCCAAACAGCTCAATTTTTGTTTCATCTGACCACAGAACCTTCCTCCAGAAGGTGTTATATTTGTCCATGTGATCAGCAGCAAACTTTAGATGAGCCTTAAGGTGTCGCTTCTGGAGCAAGGACTTTCTTCTTGCATGGTAGCCTCTCAGTCCATGGTGATGCAAAACACTGACACCTGTGTTCCAGCAGCTTCCAATTCATTGCAGACCTGCTTTTTTGTAGTTCTTGGTTGACTCTTGATCATCCTGACCAATTTTCTCTCAGCAGCAGGTGATAGCTTGCATTTTCTTCCTGATCGTGGCAGGGACAAAACTGTGCCATGCACTTTATACTTACAAACAATCGTCTGCACAGTTGCTCTTGGGACCTTAAGCTGCTATGAAATGGCTCCAAGTGACGTTCCTGACTTGTTCAAGTCAATGATTCTTTTTTTCAGATTTGTGCTGAGTTCCTTTGACTTTCCCATTGTCGCGTTTGTAACCGAGTCTAATGACTGCATCACATGAGCCCTATGTAAATGGTCTCAGAGAAGTTAACAGGTGTCGTCAATCATAATCACTCACATGAAGTTAAGAGGCCATGCCATGAAGCTAATTTGATTTGATTGTAACTTTTCTACATCACCAAAATTGATAATGTATGTTGCTGTATGTAAACTTTTGACCCAGCAGATCTGGTCACATTTTCAGTAGACCCATAATAAATTCATAAAAGAACCAAACTTCATGAATGTTTTTTGGACAAACAAGTATGTGCTCCAAACACTATCACAAAAAATAAAGAGTTGTAGAAATTATACACACACACACACACACAAGGTAAAGTGGATTTAATTTTTCATTCCTAATCATTGTCGTGACCTGGCTGTTAAAGTGAAGGAGTTTTTGGATTTCAAGCTGTGAGTGCACCACAGTGCTAGTGACAGTGTGTGTGCGTGTGGGCACGGTGGCTGAAAATGAGGACAGTTTAGTTCAGGGGTCACCAACCTTTTTGAAACCAAGGGCTACTTCTTGGGTACTGATTAATGCGAAGGGCTACCAGTTAGATACACACTTAAATAAATTGCCAGAAGTAGCCAATTTGCTCAATTTACCTTTAACTCTGTTATTATTAATAATTAATGATATTTATCTTTGTGGAAACACTGATCATCTTAATGATTTCTCACAATAAATATATATAGAAACAGATAAATATCAATATGCAACACTTTATTTTTATATTTTCTCTAAGTGCACATTTTTCAAATTGAACATTTTCAAATGATCACTTCTAAGACAGTCTTGTGAAATCACAATATCCCATTTTAACTAGCTAGCCACTAACATTTTTTAACAAATCATGAATTACTTTGCACCATGTTTGTACAGATAATAACTCATGTAAAATACAAAAGTAAACTCTTTTAAATTTTTAAATCATGTCACACTTTGAACTGGACACCAAATCTGTTATCTGTTTCTTTGTCAGTTAGTGGGAAGCCTGGCATTGCATGCTGTTAACTAGTGTGTTGTACTCTGGTGTGTAACTTGACACTGCAACTCTGAGTGAGTCTTGCAGATGTGCATCAGTGAGGCGTGTTCTGTGTTTGTTCTTGATGAAGTTCATGTCAGAAAAGGCTGATTCACAAAGATAAGATTTTTCCTCATTGTTTGCGGAACCTTCTTAATCTTTTGGACATATTTTCACAGCAATCTGGCCTTAGGCTTAATTATGATAAATGTAAAATGTTAAGGATCGGAAATCTAAAGGGAACGTCCTTTCGAATGGAATGCAAAGTGTTTTGTTTATAAATTATATGCAATCTGTTGTGTTCCCTAATTTTTTTCTGTGTACATGAATGAAGGTGTGTGTTGCTGAGTCCGACTTGGACATTATCTGGACTGGGCCTGGTTTAAAAAACCCTCTAAAAAAATTCAATTTCATTGACAACCTGGTCTGTTGAAGATAAGGCCCTTTAAAAAAAATAAAAAATAAAATAAGATAAATAAATAAAAAACATTTTCTTGGATAAAAAAGAAAGTAAAACAATATAAAAATAATTACATAAAAAAATAGTAATTAATGAAAATTTTAGTGGACCAGCAGCCTACACAATCATGTGTGCTTCAGGGACTGTGTCCCTTGCAGATGTGTTGTCTATGTTGTGGGAACCAGAATATTGGTAGCAGAAAGAAATAACCCCTTTTGTGTTGGGTTGATGCACTGATTGAAAGTGTATCTTGTGTTTTCTATGTAGATTTAATTTAAAAAAAAAAAAAAAAAAAAAAAAAAAAAATATTTTTTTTAATTTTTTTTTTTTTTTTTTTTTTTTTTTTTTTTTTTTAGAACAGGCCCGCGGGCTACTCATCTGGTCCTTACGGGCGACCTGGTGCCCGCGGGCACCGCGTTGGTGACCCCTGGTTTAGTTGTTGTTTTGACTTTATTAAAATTGAAAGTTGATCCATCACCTCCTTGTTTTGTTTGTTTATGTATAGGGCTTTACATTGTGTTCAAACATTTACTAAAATATGGACCTTTGTCGAGGCTGGAACCTACTCATATTTACATTGTTTCTGATGGAGAAATTAGCTTCAACATTTGAACTTTTCTATTTTCAAGAACCGATTAAGTTTGTAAATCAAGGTTTCACTGTATACCATAGGTGAACCATTTATTTAATAACACGGGAGAGCTGCAGCCCCGTCTGAACTCACCTCTCTGTATCACAGAGGTAACAGCGACTCAGAGAAGACACCAGCAGTCGACCCTCCTGGTAGCCGAGCTGAACCACTTTAGAGTCAACTGTAGTGACGGTTTGAACAGGAAAAATCACAAAACCTGAACCCTGCACAAAAAAATGAAAACATATTTACACATGCAGTCAAATCAGTAACATTAAATGTATTGGCAGGAAAACAAAAAGGTATTTTGTTGGATACCTTTCCCAGTTTTGAGGATCCTGCACGGAGATAAGACACTTTGCCCGCCGAATCACCCGCAAAAACTTTGAGTGTGTTTGTGTCCCAGCAGAGTGCGGTGACCGCCTGGCCCCTGTGCTCCCAGGACACGCTCACTCTCTCTGGGCGACCACGGCGCTCCAGCTGGAGCTCCCACACCACCACCAGACCCTGACTGGACCGCGCAGAACCATCAGTGTGAGTCATGACAAAGAAATTACCAAAGTGTACAATGCTTTTTGTGTATCGTACAACTATCACCTGGTTGCAACAGCAACAAAGTCTTCATCATGGGGACAGCACGACACCTGAGTGATCGATCCTTCCTGAAAGGCAGGTAAATAAGCCTGTAATAATATGAAAAGCATTACTGTACCTCTGTCACGTTACCTTGTGAGTAAGTATAAGTCTTTGTTTCCAGCCTTCCTTCTGAATGAGGTGCAGTCCTCCGGCTGATGTTCCTAATGCCAACCACTTCCTTGACACAGCCAAGCATGTGCACTGAACCGTAACAGCATTGATTGATTGAGACTTTTATTAGTAGATTGCACAGTACAGTACATGTTCTGTACAATTGACCACTAAATGGTAACACCCGGATAAGTTTTACAACTTGTTTAAGTCGGGGTCCACGTTAATCAATGCATGGTAAAAGACACATATAGCAAAATGAGTTGGATATCTTAGATGGATGAGTTTGTACGCAAGTGTTGTCCAAGTGGAGATGACTAAAACCGTGAGATTTGATTACAAGAGCGACTCAAGACATGTAAGGGTGACAAGATCTACCTTTAGCCTGCCAGAGTCTAAGCGGAGAGTGGAGAGAAGCGGGTCGAGGCAGTCAAACTCTGCCAGGACGTGACTGTGGACTTCTGGCACAACTGCTACCGGAGCCATCTTCCCTGCTGACCGTCCACAACTGGAAGACAAGAGAGACCTTAGTTGTCACGTTTAAGCTTGGTCACATATGTTGCAGCATCACATGACTCTCAGCATGCTTCTTACTCCCTAAAATTGGCCAAACGTGACTCTGGTTTTCTGAGGGCCTCGTGTGTGAAACAACAAAATTGTGAGAGTGAAACTACAGACCTAAACATGACATTTCTATGTACGTATTACCTACAAATTAATACATTTATTCAAACATCTGCAGATCCATCCATCCATTTTCTACAGCTTGTCCCTTTTGGGGTCACTTGGGGGGTGGGTCCTGGAGCCTATCCCAGCTGCACTCGGGCGGAAGGCAGATTACACCCTGGACAAATCGTAACTGCATACACATTGTTATTAGCAGCTGAGGCTGTAGGCAACCTCCTGATATAACTTTTGGATTAGGCCAATAATACTGTTTATCTACCATGCACTTTAATGTTGGCCGCGCTACTGTGTTACTTGTCATGTTGTTTACAGTCCATCAGCTGTATTAATGCAGTTTAATCCCGACCACTAAAACAACAATGGTTCTGTAGTCTTTGACCACACAATGTGGTCAAAGAGCGCCAATATTTCCTTTCCATTTTTGCACTCTAAATCATTATTAAAAGTTTAAAATTGAAGTTACTACCTGCTTCCACTTTTGCACTTTAGATGAATAAACAGCCAGCTATAATGCAATATTGTATGGAAAAAAACAATTTTGTTACCAAAGTGGTAACTAAAAGAAATAGTTCAACTACAGTGGTTCTCCACCATTTTCTGTCATGCTTGTCCTTTTTTTCACCCCCCCACGAAATAACCTTGAGAATATTTATTTATCCTCACAACCAGCAATGTGCGTATAATCACCTGAGTTGTCTTTAATATATTAAAGGCCTACTGAAATGATTTTTTTTTATTTAAACGGGGATAACAGATCCATTCTATGTGTCATACTTGATCATTTCGCGATATTGCCATATTTTTGCTGAAAGGATTTAGTAGAGAACAACGACGATAAAAGTTCTCAACTTTTGGTCGCTGATAAAAAAAGCCTTGCCTCTACCGGAAGTAGCGTGACGTCACAAGCTGGAGTGCTGCTCACATTTCCCTATTGTTTACACCAGCAGTGAGAGAGATTCGGACCGAGAAAGCGACGATTACCCCATTAATTTGAGCGAGGATGAAAGATTTGTGGATGAGGAACGTGAGAGTGAAGGACTATAGTGCAGTGTAGGACGTATATTTTTTCGCTTTGACCATAACTTAGGTACAAGGGTTCAGGGGACGGCGTGGCGAAGTTGGTAGAGTGGCCGTGCCAGCAATCGGAGGGTTGCTGGTTACTGAGGTTCAATCCCCACCTTCTACCATCCTAGTCACGTCCGTTGTGTCCTTGGGCAAGACACTTCACCCTTGCTCCTGATGGCTGCTGGTTAGCGCCTTGCATGGCAGCTCCCGCCATCAGTGTGTGAATGTGTGTGTGAATGGGTGAATGTGGAAATACTGTCAAAGCGCTTTGAGTACCTTGAAGGTAGAAAAGCGCTATACAAGTATAACCCATTTATCATTTATCAATTGGATTCCAAACGTTCTCCTTTTTCTATTGTGGATCACTTATTTGTGTTTTAAACCACCTCGGATACTATATCCTCTTGAAAATGAGAGTTGAGAACGCGAAATGGACATTCACAGTGACTTTTATCTCCACGACAATACATCGGCGAAACATTTTAGCTACGGAGCTAACGTGATAGCACAGATGGCGACACGACCAAGTCTTGAAAAAGTTTGCAGAGGTGTCAGAGACCTGCAGAAAGGAGGCAAATAGCAGACCTTCCGCTCCAGCCAGACATCTCATCCAATTCGCGAGGGCTGGGGATGGTGCCAAACACCCCCACCAGAGAGCTACAGCGAGACTCCTCTCACCAGGAAATGAGTGGAGCATGAGGGTCGACCTGGGGAAGCAGCTCCAGTTCCCCAGGGAGATCGTCGAAACATCACTACGCCCATACCTGGTCTTCTGGTCAGAGGCTTGCAGGACGGTTCTTCTGGTCTAGCTCACTGTCCCATGGGAGGGGGGGTTGGAGGCTGCTTATGAGCGGAAGCGAGCCAAGTACTCTGACCTGGCAGCAGAGTGCAGGGAGGCTGGCTGGAAAGCCGTCATCTGCCCTGTGGAAGTGGGGTGTAGGGGCTTTGTGGGTTCCTCAACTGCCCGCCTACTCCGAGACATTGGATGCACAGGAGCGGGGCATCGGAAAGCCATGAAAGAGCTGGCCGAGGAGGCGGACAAAGGCAGCTTCTGGCTGTGGCTAAGGAGGAAGCATAAGAGTTGGGGGGCAAACACCTAGGACATCAGCAGGGGGTGGCAGGGAGACATCCCTGCCATCGCTCCGCCACCATGAGACGTTCTGGGGTTAAAGGAGCGAAACGTTGATGAATGGTGGTCCCCAGCTGATGACCCGTTTATGCCCACAGAGGTGTTCGGTGAGGTGTCGCAGCACACCTGTCAAAAGGCACTGGAGGAGGTGCGTCAGGCAGCAATGCACAGCAGGAATTCCATCACCTGTATCTTGATATAATGATTGTAACAAATCAAAATTCATAAAATCCCGACAACATGGAGTGCCCAGTACTTTAAATACGCAGACAAAGTTTCTGCCCGTGCACCAACCAGTGTGTGGATGCTATTGCATACATGGTGAAAGTGCAATTTCACATTTGATGTGCATTTAATATAAAAAACAGAATTAGGATTATGTCAAGTAGAAAAATATTTGTTTATTTCAACAATTTTCCCTAAAATATGCGTTGAAGTTCTAAAGTGTGTTATATCCGATTACTCGAATAATCAAACAAACTAATCGATAGATTACTCAATTACTAAAACAATCGATTGCTGCAGCCCTAAACAAAACTGCTCAGTGTGATTCACAAAGCAAGAGAAAAATGATTCACTGGAATGTGTATTTTTATAGGCTTAACAGAGTTAGCATTTTTTCATTAAAAAAAGATTTGTTTGGTTTTGAATAGAGAGGCTCGATAATATCTGACTGCCCCCCCCCCAACCTCCTCATGCTCTCTCAGGGAGAGCATGTCCCAAATTCCAAGCTGCTGTTTTGAGGCATGTTAAAAAAAATAATGCACTTTGTGACTTCAATAATAAATATGGCAGTGCCATGTTGGCATTTTTTTACATAACTTGAGTTGATTTATTCTGGAAAACATTGTTACATTGTTTAATGCATCCAGCGGGGCATCACAACAAAATTAGGCACAATAATGTGTTAATTCCACGACTGTATATATCGGTATCGGTTGATATTGGAATTGGTAATTAAGAGTTGGACAATATCGGAATATCGGATATCGGCAAAAAAGCCATTATCGGACATCTCTAGTTTTGAACATTGTGGATGGATAGCATAAAAAAACAGCAGTCTTTCTTCAAGTCCTACCATACAGCAAACCCAAGAGCTATGTGTTGAAATAACAAAATAAAACAGCAAAACATATTGAAGATAAACAATAACCGTTCCTGGGTATTTAGATTGTTTCAATATAGGAACACAAACATTGTCAAACTGATTATCCCTAATTTGTGGTTTAAAGACATGCACCTGGGGATAGGTTGATTGGAAACACTAAATTGGCCCTGGTGTGTGAATGTTGTCTGTTTTATCTGTGATGATGATATGGCAACTTGTCCAGGGTGTACCCCGCCTTCCACCCAAATGCAGCTGAGATAGGCTCCAACACCACCCAAAAAAGGGACAAGCGGTAGAAAATGGATGGATGGTATCAACTTGGGCATTAAGCTACACTAAACTGTGTTGAATAATGGTCAAACACGAATAAAGCCTTAATAAATGTACAACAAAAAGTAATACATACAGTATTCAGGTTTAAAAAACACACTTTAATGTATTAGTAATAGGCCTTCCTGGGGATAAATACAATCAAAACAAAACATTTTGTGACGAAATAGTATGTCACCTTACATCGATTAGCCAGTATCAGGAAGCACCGAACATCCAATCTGTTGTATGCTAGCAGCAAGTGACATCACAATATTAAACTGTACCGTTACTTCGACCCCTAATAATAATAATATTAATAGCGGTAATGTGACAAAACACGCATGAAGAACTCACTGACCGAATGCAATTTGTTAATAGGGCTGCTGGACGAAAAGTAACTTCTCACCAAAGGGGCGCGTCTGTCACGGGACTAGTCTGCTGACCGATAAACATCAGCGTTCAAACATCTTAACACTTTCAATTCATTGACCTCGTCTGCACCGAACTTGTGTATGTACTGAGTTATTTTTTAATCACCAATAGCTGCTTTCGTGATAAGACGTTAGCAAGTATGCTAGCGCTTTTCGTTCAAACTGAAGGAATGACGTTTTTTTTAAATGATTTCACATACCTCACTAATGAGCCGTCTTGTCTTTCTAGTTCAAGCTTTTCAGAGAAAATGACTTACCGTGGAAGCGGCAGCTGAGCAGGTCGGCTTCTCTCAGCTGGTGAACACTTCCTGACTGAGCAGCGAAATGTTTCGCTCTAACATGGAGGGACGCCAAAGCCGGCCCATTAAAGATGACGTTGATCAAGTACCGCAATCCCCCCTAAAATGAGTGCAAGAATTCAAACCGGTCACGCAGCAACTTGAGACATCAAACGTTTAACCTCTTTAATCCAGAGAATCATGTGTGTATACAGTGCAGACAGAACCAAAGAGCGACCGGTGAGCTGTGCCTCACACTTCCACAAAGACCAACACACTCCAGTGCCACATGTTTTTAGAATATTGCTAGATCCACTAAGTCTGGAATACTTCCAATAATTGTCCCATGCTCCTTTAGGAGCTTCCTGTTTGTCCGAGTTCTCTGCACAGATGGCAGTCCTCTGCTTGTCATCCTGAGTCAGTCATGATTTTAGTGAGACATTTGGTCATTTTATACCTAATGAAATTGTGACCAATCTCTCATATGTGGAAAGAACACAAAAAAGTAATGAACACAAGTTTTTTGTGACTAAAACGTCATATGTCTCTGTCTCTCTCTCCCTCTCTCAAACAATGTCTTCACATGAGCCTCTATGAACCCATCTTGGCTGTGATCTGCGGTCTCAGCGCGGGCGAAGGCCTCCATAGGACACATTATCCCCTTTCTTCACGGTCCTCTCCTCGATAAACCAGCGAGCCTCAGGTTTTTCTCATCATGCGACGCGTTTGCCAGATGTGGAACTTGCTGTATGCCGCCTGCAACATCTGCTCTAAGTGTGCCGTGAGCTGCAGGGTGGTTGGAGATACAAGAGGTCTGTCTTATGTCATTACATTTTAGCAATCTTAGCTGTTAATGTTAAACCTAAACAATCATTCCTATGAAGTGGTAAACAGTAATACACTCATGACATTTCAAATACCAAGTTTGCCTGAAAGACACAGTACAGACCAAAAGTTTGCACACACCATCTCCTCATTCAATGCGTTTTCTTTATTTTCATGACTATTTACATTGTAAATCGTCACTGAAAGCATCAAAACAATGAATGAACACATGTGGAGTTATGTACTTAACAAAAAAAGGTGAAATAACTGAAAACATTTTTTTTCTAGTTTCTTCAAAATAGCCACCCTTTGCTCGGATTACTGCTTTGCACATTCTTGGCATTCTCTCGATGAGTTTCAAGCACACCTGTGAAGTGAAAACCATTTCTGGTGACTACCTCTTGAAGCTCATCGAGAGAATGCTCAGAGTGTGCAAAGCATTAATCAGAGCAAAGGGTGGCTATTTTCAAGAAACTAGAATATAAAACATGTTTTCAGTTAATTCACCTTTTTTTGTTAAGTACATAACGCCACATGTTTTTTTTATTCATAGTTGTGATGCCGTCAGTGACAATCTACAATGTAAATAGTCATGAAAAGATAACACATTGAATGAGAAGGTGTGTCCAGACTTTTGGCCTGTACTGTAAGTATTCATGATATGGTAGTAAGATAATCCTTCGGCCTGCTTTTACTTATTGGGGCTTACGCATTGGTGCTTATATAGTGAACACTTCTACCCAGTAGTCCATAAAGGCCTATATCTTTACGCTCCATCAGATAAAAATGTTATGTTTTAGAATGGCACAGCCAGAGCACATTACTAAATCAAATTGAAAAATATGTGGGGTGACGTGGAAAGGAGATCTCACACATTTAGAGGAATTTTGAAAGGACAAGTGGTCAAAAAACAATAGGCAGAATAATTGAAGTAACGGCACTTCTAGATTGCAACCAGCAGAGGCGCTGTTGATTCAGTCTCAACTAAAGAAATAATTACAACTTGACATGCCATCCATCCATCCATTTTCTACCGCTTATTCCCTTCGGGGTCACTTGACATGCTCATGTCCATTTATGAATTCTAGAGGTTTATAGAGGTTCAAGACATTTGATTCTTTAAATCTATTTAACATTTTGAATGTTAAATCAAGGACCTCCAAAGATGCATCTGAACTCTGTTTGGGAGAAACTTAAATGTTTTTACTAAGCAACAACGGATGTAACAAACCCAATCGGATAGGAGGTTTCCAAATGATAGCCAATGAGAAGAAAGTGTTTGTATTTTTAAATGGTGCTTACTAATGGAGAAATTAATTTAAGGCATACGATAACAGGCTGGACTACAGATTAAGATGAGATAATGATGGATTTTATACACTAAGCAGATTCAGTTTAAATCATTACAGTAGATACTTACGTTTTTATTCAAGTATTGACGCTGAATCTTGTCTTGAAAAGGACAAAGTTTTGTGGTCTGAAATCGCTCAAGGTTAGACTTCATTTTAGTCAACTGTACAAAAAAAAAAGACATGATGGTTTAATACACAATTTTCAACACAAAAGTGTAATCTGTTGGTGGTGTTCTATATAAATATCATTACTAATTATAGACTGTCTAACTGATAAGTAAGTTAGTAAACAATAAGTCACCTTATCCTCCAGAAATGGGGAGTTTACGGGGAAACAGGACCAAAAATGTCTTAACAACTCTCCTGCAGCCGAGTAAAGATGCTTTAACTCCCCTTGGACATCAGACGGTACCATCTCTGGGAACAACATACATGGAAAAGGTAAAGAACTGAAGTAATATGGGAGTTATCAGATATACTTCAGTGGGTTTTTAGAGACGTACGATTAATGGTTTGATGCGCTCCCGTCTGCATTAGGACGCCACCAGGAGAAAGCGCTGCAATGGCCGTAGTTGCTGCTGCACTGGTCAACACCTGCATAGTGCAATTGAGCAATGAAAACTATACATACAGAGACTAAAAATGTAATATGACAAAACACTGTTTTTAAGACTCTCATCCACTACAGCTAAAAAAGCAAGGTGCAACCAAACCAAATTTACTAATCCATTCTCCTTGATCCAACCTGAGTGAGGTTGGGTGTGTAGTTTGTCATCTCATGTCGGACGTGGTTGACAGAGTTGATGATGTCTTGGCTCGTTGTGTACTTTTGGGACTGAAGAGGCACAGGACCATGAGCATACCTTGTATACAATCAATAAAACAATATTAAGAAGTTAAATATGGTTGAACAACACAAGTTGCCATTATTGAAAATATGTTAACACAGTACCTGTCTGACTTTTTTAGGTTTAATGCAACCGTTTTTGGTCCGTCTTCCCTTTGCAAATCTTCATACTCTATGGCTTCTTGTAATTTCACCTGAAAGATTGACATTGAACATGAGCTGTAGCTCTACCTCTACAGCTCCAACAACAGAACCATTTTTACCTTCTTGATGGGTGGCTGAAAGAGGTCAGAGTCCCGTGAGTTTCCATCAGTGCTGCTTGTCTCACTACCTTGGTCAGTCTCTCTAGAAAAACAACTTAACAACTTAAGGATATTGATCAAAAAGATTACAACTTGTTATATTATTTCAATTTTTGTACCCTTTACGTGAGCCTGCCGCCAGCACCATGGCGCTGTGATGGTTAAAGCGCTTAATGATGGCGTAGTTGCTGCTCTCTTTCACGGATCTGTTACAATTAGAAGTGGAGGGCAGCGATGTGCTCAAACCATAACCCTGCAACAAACAAAATAGCAAATAATTAAAAAAACTTCCAAACCAAAATTTTTTTGGTGTGGGGAATTCTCCTACAGTTGAAGAAACCTTTGGAATGCAAACCACCTTCTTGCAGGACTTAATGCAATATGTCAACATGTCGCATGAAACCTCAACACATCTCACAACTTGTTTGAGGAGCACCAAAGTATTAGTAATCGAGTAATCTGTCGATTAGTTTGTTCGATTAATTGAGGTATCAAATAAAACACACTTTATAGCCTCAACGGGTATTTAAATAGTTAAAATAAAGATAGTTTTGACGTACTGCAACCTTCATTAATTGTGTTAATTAAATCTTTTTTTTTTTTTTAAACTCTCCCTTCTTCCCGGCTACACACCCCCGCTCATCTGCACTCGATCGCACCATACATATTTAAAGTTCCTGGCACTTCATGCGGCTCAGATTTGCAATCTGTATTAGTTACACTTATTAAAAAATGAATCGAAGCAGCAGAAATAAATCCAAAAATGTTTTCTTATCAAATAAATGATTAATTATTGCAGCCCTAGCCATAAATTTTCAAACAGGAGAAAGGATTGTGAAGTAGAAAATACTGTAAAACAGTAATTCTCAACTGGTGGGTTACGCGTCATTGCCTGATAGAAGTGTGGCATTTGCAAATGAATCAAGTGTTTTGATCGGCTTTTAAGGGACTGATGAGATTCCATTTGCAGTTGCAAGTTATTTGTTTGCAAATCGGTATTACTTGCGCATCTCAATAAATGTGAATATTGCGCAGAAGTTTTTTGAGTTTAATTAGTCAGAAACCAATTAAAGGCACAAGGAGTTTTTGCTGTTCATTTTTTGATTATATAAGACTGAATATTTTGACAAGAGATTATTTGAGAGGCCGATTTTTGGGCGTTTTATTAGCCGTTGGTTTCCCGCTTGTCGTGAGGGATGATGGTGGGTCCCGCAGCCAAACTATTTGAGAAGCACTGCTATGTGAAATAAAAAGAACGTACATGCTCTCTCTAGTCGACTTTTCTTCACACATGTCCAACAATTAAGAGTGTGTGTGCCAAATTACCTTCACATTTCACCATTTCATCGAATTCATACAGTGCATCCGAAAAGTATTCACAGTGATTTACTTTTTCCACATTTTGTTATGTTACAGCAGGACTATTCAACTACATAATGAAGAGGGCAGCAGTTTAGGAGTCCAAGGGCTCAGGGGCCAGACATCGAAATGTGGATGTTTCGTCAGAAAGTTCCTCCTCGGGTTAAATTAATTTGAGACTGTGTTTACTTAGTTACAAAGTAAACACATCGGCTTTCACACGGCACTGTCAATATATTCATTATTTTGCCCACGCTACTCTTTTCCAGCATGTGCAGCCAGTTAAAGGCCTACTGAAAGCCACTACTACCGACCACGCAGTCTGATAGTTTATATATCAATGATGAAATCTTAACATTGCAACACATGCCAATACGGCCGGGTTAACTTATAAAGTGCAATTTTAAATTTCCTGCTAAACTTCCGGTTGAAAACGTCTATGTATGATGACGTATGCGCGTGACGTCAATCGTTGAAACGGAAGTATTCGGCCCCATTGAATCCAATACAAAAACTTCTGTTTTCATCTCAAAATTCCACAGTATTCTGGACATCTGTGTTGGTGAATCTTTTGCAATTTGTTTAATGAACAATGAAGACTGCAAAGAAGAAAGTTGTAGGTGGGATCAGTGTATTAGCGGCGGACTACAGCAACACAACCAGGAGGACTTTGAGATGGATAGCAGACGCGCTAGCCGTCGACCTCACCTTGACTTCCTCCGTCTCCGGGCCGCCGACCGCATCTATGATCGGGTGAAGTCTTTCGTCGCTCCGCCGATCGCTGGAACGCAGGTGAGCACGGGTGTTGATGAGCAGATGAGGGCTGGCTGGCGTAGGTGGAGCGCTAATGTTTTTGGCATAGCTCTGTGAGGTCCCGTTGCTAAGTTAGCTTCAATGGCGTCGTTAGCAACAGCATTGTTAAGCTTCGCCAGCCTGGAAAGCATTAACCGTGTATTTACATGTCCATGGTTTAATAGTATTGTTGATTTTCTGTCTATCCTTCCAGTCGGGGGTTTATTTATTTTGTTTCTATCTGCATTTAAGCACGATGCTATCACGTTAGCTCCGTAGCTAAAGAGCTTCACCGATGTATTGTCGTGGAGATAAAAGTCACTGTGAATGTCCATTTCGCGTTCTCGACTCTCATTTTCAAGAGGATATAGTATCCGAGGTGGTTTAAAATACAAATCCGTGATCCACAATAGAAAAAGGAGAGAGTGTAGAATCCAATGAACCCTTGTACCTAAGTTACGGTCAGAGCGAAAAAAGATACGTCCTGCACTGCACGCTAGTCCTTCACTTTCACGTTCCTCAACCACAAATCTTTCATCCTCGCTCAAATTAATGGGGTAATCGTCGCTTTCTTGGTCCGAATCTCTCTCGCTGCATTGAAAACAATGGGGAAATGTGAGCAGCCCTTCCTCCGGTGACGTCACGCTACTTCCGGTAGGGGCAAGGCTTTTTTTTTATCAGAGACCAAAAGTTGCGAACTTTATCGTCGTTGTTTTATACTAAATCCTTTCAGCAAAAATATGGCAATATCGCGAAATGATCAAGTATGACACATAGAATGGATCTGCTATCCCCGTTTAAATTAAAAAATGCCATTTCAGTAGGCCTTTAACAATATGAAGAAACAGGAGCTTTAGTTTTTGTTGAGGATTGATGTTCATTCTTTTGAATTATTTTCCTTCATTAGTTTTATTTATTTACACTTGTCCCATCATTTCAGATTTGTAAGACTGAAAATATAAAAATTAAATAAACATAACGTATAACGTCCATTGTATATTTTACATAAATTATGTCCATTGTGCATTTTACATAAATAAAATAATAGGTTTAGTGTTAATATATTCACACGATAAACTACAAATGTTTACACATTTAGAGATTACACAACATTCACAAACCAAACATTGTATGTGACTTATCACTATTAGCGTTGTGGCCCTCTACTGGCCAATTTTAGCACTGCATGTATTAAACAAGGTTTGATCGTTCTCTCAGACAAATAAGACGACCACAAATACAAAAGACATCACAAAGTCAGCAATTTCAATACAAAAACTAAATATGTTTATGCACAAGTTATATCTACTTACAGAAGGTTCGTGTTGAAACTTACATGATGGTATTTCTACCATTGTTGCTTCTTGTCTGGATCAGTTTGTCCGTCGCTTAAAAGGTCCGACAGGAAACAATGACTCGAGCAATTGCTTGGGGCAAAACATTCATACTTTGTTGTCCTGTTCGTTGTTAAAAGTCTATTTTTTTGTTGATTTTTTTCCCTAGGTTGAATGAGTAGTCTTCTTCTACTCACCCCACTGCTGATTCATTGTAACACATACGCTTCGCTGTAAGGCCCTGCGGGGTGGCGGTAGTTCTCCATACATGATCAAACCGAGTTCTAATGGTTTCATCAAAACTATTAAGTGATGGTCGGCGGGGCAAATGAAATGCTTTGGAGAGCCGGATGTGGCCCGCCAATTGAATAGGCCTGTGTTACAGTCTTATTACAAATTGGAATACCTTAATTTTTGTCCTCACAATTTTACAGAGAATCCATCCATCCATTTTCTACCGCTTGTCCCTTTTGGAGTCACGGGGTGTGCTGTAGCCTATCTCAGCTGCATTCGGGCGGAAGGCGGGGTACACCCTGGACAAGTCGCCACCTCATCGCAGGGCCAACACAGATAGACAGACAACATTCACACTCACATTCAAACACTAGGGCCACAATATACCCCAAAATGGCATTGTAAAAAGTTTTTTTTTTTTAATTTGCAAGTTTATTAAAAAATCTAAATCCCACGCACATTAAGTATTCACAGCCTTTTCTCAATATTTACCTATGATGCACCTTTGGCAGCAATTACAGCCTCAAGTCTTTTTAAATACGATGCCACAAGCTTGGCACACTCATCTTTGTGCAGTTTCGCCCACTCCTCTTTGCAGCACCCCTTAAGCTCCATCAGTTTGGATGGGAAGTGTTGGTTTTCATTCAGGATGTCTCTGTACATTGTTGCATTCATCCTAGTCTAGTCAGGGAGGTGACAAAGAACCTGATGGTCACTCTGTCAGAGCTACAGTATTCTTCTGTGAAGAGAGGAGAACCTACATAAGGACAACCATCTCTGCAGCAATCCACCAATCAGGCCTGTGTGGCATACTGGCCAGGCGGAAGCCATTTCTTTGTAAACGGTTTACCAAAATACACTTGAAAGATTCAGACCATTCTGCTGTCAGGTGAGACATAGATTGAATGAACTCTTTGGCGTGAATGCAAGGCACTGCTCATCACCAGGCCAATACCATCCCTAAAGCATGGTGGTGGCAGCATCATGTTGTGGGGAACTGGGAGACTAGTCCGGATAGAGGGAAAGATGAATGCAGCAATGTACAGAAACATCCCGGATGGAAACCAACTCTTCCCCTCCAACCGAATGGAGTTTGAGAGGTGCTGCAAAGAGGAAAGAGCAGCTTCCCAAAGATAGTGTGCCAAATTATTCAAAAAGACTTGAGGCCGTAATTTCTGCCAAAGGTGCATCAGCAAAGTATTGAGCTAAGGCTGTGAATACTTATGTACATGTGATTTTTTTTTTTTTAAATAAATTTGCAAAAAAAACCAAAAAACTTGACATTGTCATGATTGGGTATTGTCTGTAGAATTTTGAGGACAACATTTTTTTTACTCCATTTTTGATCAAAGCTGCCTGTAACATAACGTGTGGAAGAAGTGAAGTGCTGTGAATACTTGCCAGATGCACTGTATGTTAACTTTTTTTTTCTACTTTAGACAGTTAAAATGTTACATTTTCACAACAAGCACTGCCCGTGCAATTGATGAAAATGTTATGATGGCAAAAGTTGAAGAGCAATAAACATTTTAAAAACAAAAGTTGAGTGGATCCAGTATTCGGGAACAGCTTGAATAGGACCTTAAATGTTTCACTGTAATTTCTGAGAAACCCTTACCTCATCCAACGATTTATCTTCTAATGACTGTAGGTCAACCAGGGGGTTCTTAACTCCTTGCACCACCATTGACTTTAACCCTGCACAAGAAAAAGTATTGTATTAAGTATCAACACATTCTCAGAGCAAGATTGTGAGTCAAATGTGCCATTTTGCAAAATACACAATTAAAGGTGCTGTTTGCAACTTCCTCACAGTAAAATTTTTCAAAGCAAAAATAACATCACTGGCTAACTTATGTTACCATTGGTGGTTTAACAGAACATATTTGTTTCATAATTGTCTATATTTTTCCCCAATTACAAAGTTTATGTAATAAACATTTTTACCGGCCCAAATAGAATTATTGGTGTTTACGGTGGTTACTCACCCGGATTTCGCCAACACATACGGGCAGGGAGCACGTGCACACATACAAAAGCAGTCCAAGAAAAACAACGTACAATTTGCAGTTATGTTGTTATGATAGAATATACATTTATTGACGGCTAACGGTAGCTTTCCAAATTGCTATTGTGTTATGTACGTACATAATTATGTCATTACGTACGAGAGCGGGATATACTGTGTAAAATACAGTGGAAAGTGGCATCTGTGTAAATGTAGCAAACAGCCCCTTTCAGAGTTTTTCACAAGACGGCAATCTACATGTGTTTGTGGCGGTGGGTTTATGTGTGTGTGTGTGTTTATTTTATTTCTATGAATATACCACTTCCCATAAAATATAAGTTGTGCTTTGCAAATGGCCCCAGGTCTCTATTGACAACACCAATCCCACTTCCTTTGTCATTTTTCCATTGCCAGAGCAGGTGCATAAGAGCTGTGTTATGTGGAGTTACAATGCATTTCATCACTTGTTAGGTGGCAATATCTAAATTTAATCGGGGGGATGATTAATCAATGCATTTATGGTACTTTACTCTCAGTGAATGAAAAACATCCTAAAAATGTATACCCTTTTCGTCCTGCTTGGCACACTCCGTGAAAATGTCCTGCGTCCCAGTGTTGATGCGATCTCGGTGGAAGTACTGCGACTGGAAGAAGCGGGTCCAGAACTCCTTCTCTGTCAAGTTATGAGGCACGTTCTCGCAATACTTCTGTTTCACTGTAACAACAAGGTTAGTTAATAAAACAGATTGTGATAAAAGGTAAACCTTCACAGAAAGTGTGCAGCCACATTTACCAGCAGGATAGGTTCTGAAGATGGATTCAATGATGTCAGCTGTGAGATTATATCTCAAGCCGTTGCAGCCGTCTGTCTGAGGCCTGATGTCTGCCTGTGAGCGCAATGTGATTAAAATGTAAATCAAATAAAGTAATGTAAGGACTTATTAAATCACTCACCAAAAATGCTCCAGAAATGCCAACTTCCTGTTTACTGTTGCATACTGCAGGGTCTGTGTTGTTTAGGCCTCCTAATCGGTTAGCCCAGAATTCCTCAGCACTGATCACTTGGCTTACCACTAAATCTTTATACAACTGAAAAAGCACTGGATCTTCTTGAAGCATCCTACAGGTGAAAAATAAACAATAATTTATTTCAGTGATAACGGTTTTATTTTTTTTTTTTTAGGATTTTGTAATTTTTTTAAGGACTTATCCTAAAAAACAATGAAAGACATTGCAGCAGCAACATGAGTTCACCGATTACAGAAACAACTATTTAATAGTTTAAATGGAAAAACAGAGACACTGAAAAATTAAAAGTCCTGTCACTTAAATAAGACAGACATTAAAGGGGAATCTGAAAAGTGATGCTAAAAAAAAAGAATACAAAAAATATCCACCCAAAAATATTATATTTTTTTAACGTCCATGTTTAATTTTGCAATGGAACAGTGCAAATACTTTTGCTGTCAAAACATATTTTTCAACTATGCCCAAATGTATTTTCAATGCCAAAAACCTAATGGCAGTGTTTTTGCACCCATAAAAGACAAATATCAGAATCATGCTTTAGCAAAAACACATTAGCTTGAAACAATGGAGCCACAAGAGTTCCCTTCAACCTTACATTAGGCACTATTGAACTGAAGCTGCACTAATGCTGCGCTGCATATTTTAGGAGGTCGGACAAAGTCCATTTTAAACTCCTGAATCAAGATCTAACCACAACATGTTGCATTTATTTTTAATGAGTTAACGATAGGGATGGGTACATTTCACAATTGAATCAATACAATATAAATTACCAGTACTTTTGTGTGTGTTCAAATATTTTAAATGTTAAAAAAAACAAAAACTTTCTTTTTTATTTAACATTTAACGCTTAGTTATGCTGTCCAGTTATCTTGTTTTCTTACACTTCTGTGTCTCATTTGCCAGTACTGTACTATACTGTACTGTATAGTAGACTGCTGTTAGATGGCAGTAGTTTATGGACTATGGTGTGTTTTCCTTAGCCAAGAAGTAGTCTTTGTTCAAATCGACCCACTTAAAATTGCTAATGCTAATCGGTAGCATGTCTGTGGAAAATTCAATGTAAATTAGCATCTGGCAAGCGCATTTTGAAAAGTTTGACACTTATTATACTTTGCCTTCCTCTACCTTCTTCTTTGTCGGCATGGCAAATGGTAACATTTACATAAGGGAGTCCGTCTAAGTCCACTCTGAGTGCTTGTTTACCGGCCAAGTGCTTAAGCCGGTTTGGAGTCTGCAACCGGACGCGATGTCACGCGCAACAGAGGTACCGAAATATGACAATGTTTGAGTGTACGTGAATTGGTAATCGGTAGTACCGACAGTACCTATAAAAGTACTGAATTCACCCCGAGTAACAAGTAGGAACTCCAATTTTTTAGTGTTCAAATGTCCTTTTTGGTAAAGACTTTGCAATTTTCTGAAACACATTATCAGTCAAAGAGAACTGAGTCATTAACACAGTGATTAATTTACCCACTTTTGACTTTGAATTTGTTTAGACAAACAAAAAAATTTAAAACACAACCAAGCAATTCATAGATTATCACAAATGGAATTGAAAATGAGTAGGAAGAAGGATAAGCTTTTCCAACACTACACTCACTCATTATCCCCCCCATTGATTCACTCACCCATCCTCCCATTCATTCTCTAGGCCAGGGGTGTCCAAACTTTTTCCACTGAGGGCCGCACACGGCAAAATTAAAGCAGGTGGGGGCCATTTTGATATTTTTCATTTTCAAACCATAACAAAATATATAGATTTTTTTTTTTAACAATTAGGGCTCCTGGGGCCCGTAAAGGGTCTCAGTCATTAAAATGTTAAAAACAAGTCTAATTATTATTGCCTATTATTATATATGCCTTTTCTGTCAAAGACAACTTTGTTTTTTATAGTAAAACTAAAATATGCAGTATTTCCCCCACTGCCCAAAACATTCAGAAAGCAATGTTTGATGTGAAGTAATTGGAGCCCTGAAAAGATCAATAATGCATGATACCATTGATTTTATTTTCATTATTATTTTTGATTAATCACAGTGAAAAGATAAATAAAATCCCACTAAATATCTTTGGGATCCAAAAGGTACCCCACTCATAAAGTGATACATTTTTATGATTATTTGTTTCAACATTTATGTTACGAGATCAACTTCAGATACAGTATATCTGTCGATTTTACACTATTATGTTTGTTTGTTTTGCTCTTTTGTTAAAGAAAACTTGGATGTTTTTATATGGCAACCACACAATATATGCAATATTTTTCCACATAAAACATTTTAATGTGATATATTTGAAGTAATTTGAGCCTTGAAGATGTCAATAATTCATTATTATTGATTTTTTGTCTTTATTTTTTTTTTTGAGCAATGGCAAAAAAAGGAAAATAAAGACAGACAAAATAAAAAAAACAGCCTGCGTGGCAGCTTTGTGTCAACATTGCAACGTTTTCTAGTTAGATTTCACCTCATTCCACTTTTTTAATGTTTTTTTGATTTTTGCAATGGCATTTCCAGAATGTGTGGCGGGCCGCTAAACAATTAGCTGTGGGCCGCAAATGGCCCCCAGGCCGCACTTTGGACACCCCTGCTCTAGGCAATTTAAACCACATTTAATCTCTCAAACAGTTCCAAGATAAGAAAAAAAGAAATACAATAACACTAATACTCTCATCTTTTCCACTGTGTTTCTATACATTTCAATCGTAGTCTTTTTATAACTTTTCTTAAGTAATTTTCATATGCTTTCCTAAGTTATTCCACAATTTCGCCTCACAGACAGAGTTGCACCTATTTTTAAAAGTAGTACACAGGATTGTTTTAAGTTATGTTCCATCCTTAATGCACACATTCCCTCTTTTTCCAAAAACAAGTTACCGTATTTTCCGCACTATAAGGCGCACCTTCAATGAATGGCATATTTTAAAACTTTGTTCATATACTGCAGGGGTCACCAACCTTTTTGAAACCAAGAGCTACTTCTTGGGTAGTGATTAATGCGAAGAGCTACCAGTTTATTACACACTTAAATAAATTGCCAGAAATAGCCAATTTGCTCAATTTACCTTTAACTCTGTGTTATTATTAATAATTAAAGTTATTTACTCTTAATTGAACGGTTTAAAAGAGGAGAAAACACGAAAAAAATGACAATTACATTTTGAAACATAGTTTATCTTCAATTTCGACTCTTTAAAATTCAAAATTCAACCGAAAAAAAAGAAGAGAAAAACTAGCTAATTTGAATCTTTTTGAAAAAATTCAAAAAAGAATTTATGGAACATCATTAGTAATTTTTCCTGATTAAGATTAATTTTAGAATTTTGATGACATGTTTTAAATAGGTTAAAATCCAATCTACACTTTGTTAGAATATATAACAAATTGGACCAAGCTATATTTCTAACAAAGACAAATCATTATTTCTTCTAGATTTTCCAGAACAATTTTAAAAGAAATTCAAAAGACTTTGAAATAAGATTTAAATGTGATTCTACAGATTTTGTAGATTTGCCAGAATAATTTTTTTGAATTTTAATCATAATAAGTTTGAAGAAATATTTCACAAATATTCTTCGTCGAAAAAACAGAAGCTAAAATGAAGAGTTAAATTAAAATGTATTTATTATTCTTTACAATAAAAAAAATAAATTTACTTGAACATTGATTTAAATTGTCAGGAAAGAAGAGGAAGGAATTTAAAAGGTAAAAAGGTATATGTGTTTAAAAATCCTAAAATCATTTTTAGGGTTGTATTTTTTCTCTAAAATTGTCTTTCTGAAAGTTATAAGAAGCAAAGTAAAAAAAATTAATGAATTTATTTAAACAAGTGAAGACCAAGTCTTTAAAATATTTTCTTGGATTTTCAAATTCTATTTGAGTTTTTCTCTCTTAGAATTAAAAATGTCGGGCAAAGCGAGACCAGCTTGCTAGTACATAAATAAAATTTAAAAAATAGAGGCAGCTCACTGGTAAGTGCTGCTATTTGAGCTATTTTTAGAACAGGCCAGCGGGCTACTCATCTGGTCCTTACGGGCTACCTGGTGCCCGCGGGCACCGCGTTGGTGACCCCTGATATACTGTATAAGGCGCACCGCACTGTATAAGGCGCACCGCATTATAAGGCGCATAGAATAGACGCTACAGTAGAGGCTGGGGTTACGTTATGCATCCATTAGATGGAGCTGCGCTGAAGGGAATGTCAACAAAAGAGTCAGATAGGTCAGTCAAATGTATTAATAGATTACAAACCAGCGTTCTGACAACTCTGTTCACTCCCAAAATGAATAAACAGCTGTTTTATTATTTTCCCCGAGGTAAAGTCAGTGACGTGGTGTTTTGTTTATCTTTTAACAACAGCAAGGTATAACATGTAGTGCAACATTTATATCACATAGTGGAGGGGAACTTTTCCCTGATTCAATAAACACGTAAAAAACAGTGATACTGTTACGGTAAATCAAACGTTAGTGCAATCACAATATAGTAACACTCGAAATAGTGCAGAGCAATAACAATATATCAATAACTCAACGTTGCTCAAACGTTAATGTCACACAACACAACACACAAAATAAACATGTAAAGCTCACTTTATGAAGTTATTCCTCATCCACGAATCCCTCGAATTCTTCTTCTTCAGTGTCCGAATTAAACAGTTGGGCGAATACGGCATCCGACATGCGTCTCGTCAAAGTCGTCATTAATCGAGTCAGTGTCGCTGCTGTTGTCTAGCAGTTCAGTGACAATGTTAAATTATCTCGCTGCTGCTCTATTCCCGTGTTCTACTGCGTGACTGATCGTCTTAAGTTTAAACTCTGCGTCGTAAGCGTGTCTCTTAATAGGAGCCATTTTGGGGTCTTTACATAAACAAACAAATGGAAATGAAACGGCACGCCTCGCACAGTCATATATCCCAGCATGCACTGTGCGCTTCTTCTTCTTCTAAGGGGGCGGCTGCTTACCATAGAAGAACTTCTTCTTCTACGGGGGAAAATGAAGACGGGGGAAAATGAAGTCGGCGGCTGCTTACCGTAGTTGCGATTGATTGAAACTTTTACCTGTTGGAGGCTCAATATTGGTCCATATATAAGGCGCACCGTATTATAAGGCGCACTGTCAGCTTTCGACAACATTTTAGGTTTTTAGGTGCGCCTTATAGGGCGGAAAATACGGTAATTAAGTTACCAGGTAGTAATTTATTTTATAAACCATTTGTGCAGTCTTAAATTGTACAAGATCCAGAAATGTAAAATTCTTGAATTTAAAACACAGCTAATGTAAACCCACTTTATGAACAATCCTTATTGCTCTCTTTTGTAATGTGCACATTGTCCGTAGCGTGCATTTGTAAGCGTTCCCCCACATCTCAACACAATACATTAAATATGGCAATACCAGTAAACTTACAGTTTACATATATGTTATATTTTATATTGCTACTACGGTGCACTTTTAGTCTATTTTATACCTGCATTATCCTTTCCATCCTTTGTAACTGTGCTACTGTGTGAAACAATTTCCCTTGTGGATCATTAAAGTTTGCCTAAGTCTAAGTCTAAACAGTACAGGTAACAATGCCTTCTCATTCTGAACATGTTTGACGTGCCCCAAAGCCCAAACTGTTCTTGCGAGTTTAGAGCATGTGTAGCTTACTGAGTTTTCAAGCAAATATTGTGGTCAAAATTGTGACACAACTAAAAATTAGGCTATTTTAATAGTACAAAGCAACCTTACCGGTTTTTCTCCTCGAGTTCCTTGTTAGCTTTTTTCTTAAATTTGGGTAGAAGCTGCTGCAGCAGTTCCTTTGCAGCCTCCCGGTCTTTCCGTGCGGTGCTATCGTTTGAAAAGTGGAATGTGGTACTCTCGCCCGAGTGAAGGACCAACTGGAGCTGAACTTTGGCTTTGCCATCTGGGCTGATCTTTTGACCTGCAACAGAGAACAAGCGGCACTAAATTGAAGATACGTCGTCTTTGTATTGTCATGTTGACAGGGAAAATGTCACTTACAGCGGATATCTGCATACAGGTGGCTGACAGTGAAGCGGTCCTTGCCCTCTGGACCCCAGGCTATGCGTTCAGCCATCAGATAAAGTGTGCCATCCTGTTTCTTCTGGCGAACCTTTTTTAGCACCAGGAGCACCTCCTCTGACAGTGACGCCATGGCTCGGACGTGTAACTGAGAAAGCAAAGAAAATCAAATCAAAAAATAACCTGTGCATGAGTGAGAGGCTCCATAAACTTTTCAAAACATACACACCGATAGTCCTCTGCGCAGTATGACCAATGCGTTACTAATGTGTGGACGTTACATTGTTTCAAATATCTTTCTTCTACTAAAGACATTAATTCCTCCCCTTTTCTTGTTTAACGTTCTATTTAAGAAAACCGCATTGACGGTATTGTGTTGCTGAATTTTGCAATTATTAATCATATCAACTCAGCTAGCCAGCGTTACGTTAGCTAGCGGGTACAGTGAAGAAGAGAAAAAAGCTTGTAGCAGGCAGAACAAACTTACTTTACCTTTAAAAAAGGACGCAGCGAATGAGTATTTACTTTTCGTCAACACAGTACCTGCAAATTAACACATCCCCGGCACTTAATCTAAATAAAGGACCCATTTGACACAAACTACAGACTACTCTGATAATGAAGAAACAGATTTCAGCGCCGACATAGCAGGCTGATAGTGTGTTACACTCAAAAAGTCCGACGTGATATCACAGTGGGACACGAGTTCCGCCCGGAAAGAGCCGCTGTCACGCCAAATGTCTTCCCTCTACAAAAACCTTCCCTCCCCCATTTACTTCCGTGGTCATGTTTCCTCTTACGTCATTGACAGCGATCGATAGTACTTCGGCTTTGACTGCCCGTCGCTGGAAGGATACTTCATCTTTGACAGCTGCTGGAATCTGAAGAAATCGATTATTGTTATTTTTTTGTACAGGCGCGAAACAGGACAGTCGCGTGCAGGTTAAGGACCCCCGGCAACTTTGTGATTTGATTGGACGCAGCCCCAAAAGTAAATGGGGGAGGGAAGGTTTTTGTAGAGGGAAGAAATTTGGCGTGACACCGCCCGTACAATTGCATGGATTCAAAATGACGTCACGTCCGGCTCATTGGAATACGCGTGGTGGTCAAGCCCATAGACATCTTATAAGTAGACGCAGCGTCGACCGCTACTGCCTACTGGCGCTGACGAGACGCGGGGCCGCCATCTTGGAGTGGTGATCAATTCATTTGGCAGGAGCAATGAACTGCAATGTCAGCGCATTTAATTAATATTACCTCACTCAATACCACTGATTTTCACGTGGTTTTTTTTGTCATACGTGTAGCTATGATAAAGGACACATGTTTTGGCGTGTTTTATTATTCATAGTTTGCTTAACGGTAATAGAATATTCTTACATGCTTATAAGTGACCAGACGTCCGAGATCAAAACTGGGAATATAATCCCAGAGAAGGGGGAAAAAAACGGTCAGCTATTTTTAAGTTCAAGAAACAATATGATTAGGTTATATATACATGCGTATATCCTACATAAACAATGTAGAATGTACATGTGACCCACCCATAATGTGTCACATTTTTGTGTTGATTTATTTATTTTATTTTATGGTTTGAATTCGTTTTTGGAGCTGTCATTCCACATTTATTACTATTCACATTGGTCAGTAGGGGGCAGTAGGGCGTTTCTTCCCAATTGAATGCGATCACCTGCAGACCGGAAGCTTCTCGTCATTCTGATGAGAGCGACCAGTCTGTAAACATCTGAAACGTTCTGTGTGATTTTTCCTCCTGTATAACAGGACATTATTATCTGACTGCTTGTCCTGGCTACCTGGGACCTGCAACATACATTAGATATCTATATATCTTAGGGACCTATACACTGTATCTCTGTTGCTGCAGCAGCAGAGAGTTTATTCTGTCTTGACACTTTGTATTGATATTTTGTATTACATTCTTCCCTTAAATGATCATGTTTACAGTGATTGTTTTATATGTATTTTTTATGTATGTCGCTTTGGATAAAAGCGTCTACCAAATACTTAAACATAAACTTATATAAACACACCTGAAAGTCTTTATATCAGCTAAAACCACCAATCTGTTTCACTGGATTCAGAATAAAACCAAATTCTGTCTACCCAACAATGTTAGTATTTGAATATTGTTACTTGAAGGCTTATTCCTGGTTACAATTATACTATTAAGAAAGTATTGTCTTATACTTTGCTTAAAATGAGAATGCATCACATTTAGTGGTGTCTGGTGAATTTTGTTTTAGGTGGGGCTGAAAGTTTGTTATCCTCCCCCAGAAGATTTCTTTGGGATTTTCACATACAAATGAAGCATTCTGGTGCATTCTGACAAAATAATTAAGACAAAATAGAACATTTCATAGGTTTGCAGACAATATGCACCGGGGCCGGCCCGTGGCATAGGCCGTATAGGCAAATGCTAAGGGCGCCGTCCATCAGGGGGCGCCACGCCAGTGCCACAAATGTTGGAGAAAAAAAAAAAAAAAAAAGTTGGTACTATTATTTCTAAATACAAAAAATAATCCCACGTTAATTAAAATGCAAAGTAAAGCCTATTTAATAGAAATATTATTTGTTACAATATTACGCCCCCCCCATCCCCCCGCACGGTGCGCCCCCTCCCTTCCCGTGTCATGACTCTTTTTGTACGTCACCACATCAAAAAATCAACACAAGATGTCAAAACGGCCAAAACTGTCAGGTGCCCAGGGAAGAAAAAATAGAAAAGAAGAGGAGGAGAAACGAGAAAAAGACAGAGGTAGCAGGTAGGTAACGTTAGCCTACATGAAATTATTTGTCTGTTACAGAATGTGATAGTAACCTGGCTTTTTAGCATTAAGCTAATGTTACATGATTCGGCAATTGCTAATCAATAAATAGCTAGTTATGTTTGTGGAGGGGGCTAAATTGTTATGGAAAATAATAATGTAACGTTAGGTAATTACAGTACTACCACCTTACATTCCTCAGGGACATTTGTATTAGATCTTTTAAGCAGGTTTTTTTTGTTTACATTGTTATTGCCTTCTGGTTAGCTAATGTTTGCCCTGCAGGTAATAGTCACTTTTCCACCCCTTTATATAATAGGTATAGTTGTAAGCCTAGTTGTTAAAGTGCTTAATTAAGCAATATCGCATGAAAAGGAATGCTGTTTTTTAATTTGAGCACTGCTGTGATTCGGTTAAAGATAATCATAACATAACATTCTCATACCTCGCTGGGAGCGAAGGAGCCTGAGCTAGTGCGCGAGGTGGAGAAGTTCCGACTAGACATAGTCGGACTCACTTCGACGCACAGCAAGGGCTCTGGAACCAGTTCTCTCGAGAGGGGCTGGACTCTCTTCTACTCTGGCGTTGCCGGCAGTGAGAGGCGACGGGCTGGGGTGGCAATTCTTGTTTCCCCCCGGCTCAGAGCCTGCATGTTGGAGTTCAACCCGGTGGACGAGAGGGTAGCTTCCCTCCGCCTTCGGGTGGGGGAACGGGTCCTGACTGTGGTTTGCGCTTATGCGCCAAACCGCAGCTCAGAGTACCCACCCTTTTTGGATTCACTCGAGGGAGTACTTGAGAGTGCTCCCCCGGGTGATTCCCTCGTTCTACTGGGGGACTTCAATGCTCATGTTGGCGGCGACAGTGAAACCTGGAGAGGCGTGATTGGGAAGAATGGCTGCCCGGATCTGAACCCGAGCGGTGTTTTGTTATTGGACTTTTGTGCCCGTCACAGATTGTCCATAACGAACACCATGTTCAAACATAAGGGTGTCCATATGTGCACTTGGCACCAGGACACCCTAGGCCGCAGTTCCATGATCGACTTTGTAGTTGTGTCGTCGGATTTGCGGCCTCATGTTTTGGACACTCGGGTGAAGAGAGGGGCGGAGCTTTCTACCGATCACCACCTGGTGGTGAGTTGGCTGCGATGGTGGGGGAGGATGCCGGACAGACCTGGCAGGCCCAAACGCATTGTGAGGGTTTGCTGGGAACGTATGGCAGTCTCCTGTCAGAGAGAGTTTCAATTCCCACCTTCGGAAGAACTTTGAACATGTCACGAGGGAGGTGCTGGACATTGAGTCCGAATGGACCATGTTCCGCACCTCTTTTGTCGAGGCGGCTGATTGGAGCTGTGGCCGCAAGGTAGTTGGTGCCTGTCGTGGCGATAATCCTAGAACCCGTTGGTGGACACCGGCGGTGAGGGATGCCGTCAAGCTGAAGAAGGAGTCCTATCGGGTTCTTTTGGCTCATAGGACTCCTGAGGCAGCGGACAGGTACCGACAGGCCAAGCGGTGTGCGGCTTCGGCGGTCGCGGAGGCAAAAATTCGGACATGGGAGGAGTTCGGGGAAGCCATGGAAAACGACTTCCGGACGGCTTCGAAGCGATTCTGGACCACCATCCGCCGCCTCAGGAAGGGGAAGCAGTGCACTATCAACACCGTGTATGGTGAGGATGGTGTTCTGCTGACCTCGACTGCGGATGTTGTGGATCGGTGGAGGGAATACTTCGAAGACCTCCTCAATCCCACCAACACGTCTTCCTATGAGGAAGCAGTGCCTGGGGAATCTGTGGTGTGCTCTCCTATTTCTGGGGCTGAGGTTGGTGAGGTAGTTAAAAAGCTCCTCGGTGGCAAGGCCCCGGGGGTGGATGAGATCCGCCCGGAGTTCCTTAAGGCTCTGGATGCTGTGGGGCTGTCTTGGTTGACAAGACTCTGCAGCATCGCGTGGACATCGGGGGCGGTACCTCTGGATTGGCAGACCGGGGTGGTGGTTCCTCTCTTTAAGAAGGGGAACCGGAGGGTGTGTTCTAACTATCGTGGGATCACACTCCTCAGCCTTCCCGGTAAGGTCTATTCAGGTGTGCTGGAGAGGAGGCTACGCCGGATAGTCGAACCTCGGATTCAGGAGGAACAGTGTGGTTTTCGTCCTGGTCGTGGAACTGTGGACCAGCTCTATACTCTCGGCAGGGTCCTTGAGGGTGCATGGGAGTTTGCCCAACCAGTCTACATGTGTTTTGTGGACTTGGAGAAGGCATTCGACCGTGTCCCTCGGGAAGTCCTGTGGGGAGTGCTCAGAGAGTATGGGGTATTGGACTGTCTGATTGTGGCGGTCCGCTCCCTGTATGATCAGTGCCAGAGTTTGGTCCGCATTGCCGGCAGTAAGTCGGACACGTTTCCAGTGAGGGTTGGACTCCGCCAAGGCTGCCCTTTGTCACCGATTCTGTTCATAACTTTTATGGACAGAATTTCTAGGCGCAGTCAAGGCGTTGAGGGGATCTGGTTTGGTGGCTGCAGGATTAGGTCTCTGCTTTTTGCAGATGATGTGGTCCTGATGGCTTCATCTGGCCAGGATCTTCAGCTCTCGCTGGATCTGTTCGCAGCTGAGTGTGAAGCGACTGGGATGAGAATCAGCACCTCCAAGTCCGAATCCATGGTTCTCGCCCGGAAAAGGGTGGAGTGCCATCTCCGGGTTGCGGAAGAGACCCTGCCCCAAGTGGAGGAGTTCAAGTACCTCGGAGTCTTGTTCACGAGTGAGGGAAGAGTGGATCGTGAGATCGACAGGCGGATCAGTGCGGCGTCTTCAGTAATGCGGACGCTGTATCGATCCGTTGTGGTGAAGAAGGAGCTGAGCCGGAAGGCAAAGCTCTCAATTTACCAGTCGATCTACGTTCCCATCCTCACCTATGGTCATGAGCTTTGGGTCATGACCGAAAGGACAAGATCACGGGTACAAGCGGCCGAAATGAGTTTCCTTCGCCGGGTGGCGGGGGGGGGGGGGGGGGGGGCTCAAAGTAAAGCCGCTGCTCCTCCACATAGAGAGGAGCCAGATGAGGTGGTTCGGGCATCTGGTCAGGATGCTACCCGAACGCCTCCCTAGGGAGGTGTTTAGGGCACGTCCGACCGGTAGGAGGCCACGGGGAAGACCCAGGACACGTTGGGAAGACTATGTCTCCCGGCTGGCCTGGGAACGCCTCGGGATCCCCCGGGAGGAGCTGGACGAAGTGGCTGGGGAGAGGGAAGTCTGGGCTTCCCTGCTTAAGCTGGATGGATGGATGGATGGAACATTCTCATATAATATGTTAATTTGCTTTCTTTAAGTAAAAAAAAAGGTCAAAGACAAAGCTATTCGGTTTCTTGTGAGTATATACACTTCACTGCCGATGTGGGGGGGCGCCACCTAAAATCTTGCCTAGGGCGCCAGATTGGTTAGGGCCAGGCCTGATATGCACACCGAAGGCATGATGCCACCATAGGTTTGCAGAGAACTACATACAACCAATAGTATGTTAATGTTAAGTCTTACTTGTGAAAAGTAATCCCCCGATTCCTATTTTCAACAGTCTGCTCATTTGAGCAGGAAAACGCTGAACATCAGACTGGCATCTTTGTTTTCTACCTGTCAACTGTCAAGTTTAGGCTGCTCGCCGGCTCCTCATCACCACTTCAAGATGGTGGCTGAATTTCTCGCGTCACAGCAGCCAATGCTGCGTCTACTTATAAGATGTCTACGGTTAAGCCAGTCTGTGTTCTCAATGGGTACGAGGCGCCATTTAGCCTTTCTAGAAGAAACATGCCCCACGCTTGCGTTCTTTTCGGCTGTACGAACCGTTTAAATCGCGAAAAAGAGTTCAGAGTTCCTCAACAGGTAATCAAGAATGGCGGAAGAGTGCAAGATTGTATGAAAAAAGACGATAAAAGTCCTACGCACTCCAGTACAAAGGAGCAGAATCAAAGGAATGCACAAATTTGTAGTGCCCACTCCGTTAAAGGTTTCTTTGATATACTTTTAACGTTTAGTGTTTTACACTCAAATATCATTTTGATATTATTTGTATTTCTTCAGACACATTTTTGCTACTAGTGTTCCGTAAAGCACCAACTCAGCAAGTCTAAATAAAATAACTCAAATGTGAGATAAGCTTAATAAAAACATGATAATATTGAGTTGGAGTTTATTTGGAACATGCAAGCATACAAAATGATACATCACACATGCATGCATACAACATGATACATCACACATGCATGCATACAACATGATACATCACACATGCATGCATACAACATGATACATCACACATGCATGCATACAACATGATACATCACACATGCATGCATACAACATGATACATCACACATGCATGTATACAACATGATACATCACACATGCATGCATACAACATGATACATCACACATGCATGCATACAACATGATACATCACACATGCATGCATACAACATGATACATCACACATGCATGCATACAACATGATACATCACACATGCATGTATACAAAATGATACATCACACATGCATGCATACAACATGATACATCACACATGCATGCATACAACATGATACATCACACATGCATGTATACAACATGATACATCACACATGCATGTATACAACATGATACATCACACATGCATGCATACAACATGATACATCACACATGCATGCATACAACATGATACATCACACATGCATGTATACAACATGATACATCACACATGCATGCATACAACATGATACATCACACATGCATGCATACAACATGATACATCACACATGCATGCATACAACATGATACATCACACATGCATGCATACAACATGATACATCACACATGCATGCATACAACATGATACATCACACATGCATGCATACAACATGATACATCACACATGCAAGCATACAACATGATGCATCACACATGCAAGCATACAACATGATACATCACACATGCATGCATACAACATGATACATCACACATGCATGCATACAACATGATACATCACACATACATGCATACAACATGATGCATCACACATGCATGCATACAACATGATACATCACACATGCATGCATACAACATGATACATCACACATGCATGCATACAACATGATACATCACACATGCATGCATACAACATGATACATCACACATGCATGTATACAACATGATACATCACACATGCATGCATACAACATGATACATCACACATGCATGCATACAACATGATACATCACACATGCATGTATACAACATGATACATCACAACTTCCAGTTTCTCTATTCAACATGTTCAAAAAGGAGTAGGAAGAAGCAGAGTTGAGTTAATCCTCCCCCTTTTATTTTACATAGCAGTTGCTAAAACTTTTGTTCACTTCCTGTTCTTAATTTATTCACAATATACTCCATAAGTAATAACAATAAAAATAAATAATAATTGGTGAAGTAAGTTATATTTCTTATGGTGAGATGAGTAAGATTATCTAGAAAATTAATGGATGGAAGAAATGAATTGAGAATGTTTATCATGGTTCTTCTTCTTTGTACTTTGTAAACACTTGAAGTTTGAAGAGTTTCTTGAAGTGGATCATATTAGTACATTGTTTGATTTATTTGCTTAATCCATTCCATCATTTAATTCCACATACTGATATACTGAAGGTCTTAAGTGTTGTACGTGCGTACAAATGTTTTAAATTACATTTTTCTCTAACATTATATTTTTTCCTCTTTTGTTGAGAAGAATTGTTGTATATTCTTGGCTAGCAGATTGTAGTTTGCTTTGTGTATAATTTTAGCTGTTTGCAAATTCACTATGTCGTGGAATTTCAGTATTTTCGATTCAATAAATAAAGGCTTTGTATGTTCTCTATATCCAACATGATGTATTATTATAACTGATCTTTTTTGTAACACTGTTAATGAATGAAGTGTACTTTTGTAGTTATTTCCCCATATTTCTAAACAATAACTTAGTGTCAATTAAAGTCATCTTTCCTTCATCATACTTACGCTTCTGGGAAAATAAGCATATTAAAAGGCGCATATCTTCATGCGCCGAATCCGAATCTCTGACCAAATGATGACTTCACACTCATGTTTTTACCATTCAGCTCACAATTAAGACATATTCTTTGGAACCGATGCAAAGCGAGCGTGTCAGTGACTGATGCTTGCAGCAAACATATATGACAGTAACACCGCATTGTTTACAACAAAGTCATGTCCATATGTGACACAATCATGAAGTAAGAAATGATGAAAGAAAAATACAAATGTAAAAATGTGTATTCATGCACACTGCATGCCTCAGTGTAATTACAATCAATTCAATTCCTTGTAAAACACAGAAGTGCAGTGTCACATGTTTGAGTGTCTCATTGTCTTAACACACCACGACATTCACAAGTTCATTGCTAACATAAAAACATTTTTTTTTTTTTAAATGCAACTTTATTGGCATTATTTGTCATCAAGCATCTGTCATGTTTCCTTCTTCCGCATTAAGAAAGGTGTAGGAATGTAGGAGCGTCGAATTGGTGGAATATTGACATCCTATAAATATTCATCTTTACACTTGGCATAGATTTATCGCTCACATTTAGATTTACATTTAAGATTTATGTTTAGATTTAACATTTAGCTTTAGATTGAACATTTAGCGCTCACATTTGACATTTAGAGCTAACATTTAGATTTAGATTTAGCATTTAGGTTTACATTCAACATATAGGATTAGATTTAACATTTAGGTTTAGATTTAACATATAGATTTAAGTTTAGATTTAACATATAGATTTATATTTAAGATTTAGGTTTAGATATAACATTTAAATATAATATTTAGAGTCAACATTTAATTTAAACTTAAATGTGATGAAAATTAGCTAAATCTGAGAAACGTTTGTTAAATCTGAGAAATATATATGCAAGAAAAGTGTGACTGAACTTTTACATTCATAAATTAAAGTACCAATGATTGTCACACACACACTAGGTGTGGCAAAATTTTTCTCTGCATTTGACCCATCACCCTTGATCACCCCCTGGGAGGTGAGGGGAGCAGTGAGCAGCAGTGGGGGTGGCGCCCGGGAATCAATTTTGGTGATTTAACCCCCAATTCCAACCCTTGATGCTGAGTGCCAAGCAGGGAGGTAATGGCTCCCATTTTTATAGTCTTTGGTATGACTCGGCCGGGGTTTGAACTCACAACCTACCCATCTCAGGGCGGACACTCTAACCACAGAGCTGCACCTCCTTCTCCTATTTAAACATCTCGGCTGAAGTCGTCATAGTTTCATCTGTCGTGATCACTTGTTGAAAATGGTAAAAAATAAATTGTAATGTGTTTATTTTGTTTAGAGTTTCGATTGGATTTTGTGCGCTACATAGATTTTCCGTGCGCTGACGACACGGGACCTGCACTTTAGAGGAAATATTGGTGTGGATCAAACCATTTTTTAAGAAGAGGCCAAGGGGTTTTCTGAAATGATTAAAATCATAATATTGTGTCTTCATTTAGATTAATTTGTATGACTATATATTAGTTCAGCGTATGCATAATCATTTTGTCATAGAGCCTAATGGGGGCTATGTGTGGGCCCTAGCAGGCTAATGGGGGCTATGTGTGGGCCCTAGCAGGCTAATGGGGGCTATGTGTGGGCCCTAGCAGGCTAATGGGGGCTATGTGTGGGCCCTAGCAGGCTAATGGGGGCTATGTGTGGGCCCTAGCAGGCTAATGGGGGCTATGTGTGGGCCCTAGCAGGCTAATGGGGGCTATGTGTGGGCCCTAGCAGGCTGTGGGCCCTTAGAATTGTCATCACCTTTCCCCCTTATACGGCGGCCTGTTAGCTTTTACAGGAGTATCGTCACATGAGACCTTATTTGGTTGGCAAAAAGTGTGGAGCAGAGACGGCGTACACAATTAATAAACATCTGTCCATAAACAATCATCAAAGAATTGTTAACAGGTGCATGGATCAGTGCTCAGAGACAGATGTGAAGCGGTTACGGAAAAAACACCATCACTACAGGAAAAGCCACCAAAATAAAAGCACAAGAGAGGAAATGAAACCCTATACCCAGAAAAACAGCAATAAACTTCAAATAAGGCACAGCCGGGTGCAACAAGCTGTGACATTGAGACTGTAATTGCTGCCAAGGGTGCATCAACAAAGTGTTGAGCAAAGGCTGTGAATACTTATGTACATTTGCAAATTTAAAAAAAACATTTTCATGTTGTCATTATGGGGTATAGAGGCTTAGCAGTCACGTGACTTTGTGTTATGCCGCCATCTTGCCGGTCAGCTCGTGTTCGTACAGATTCAGTTGGATTTCTGCGCTACATTTTCACCGATTTCATCCCAATTATGGCTGATTTGCTATCCAATGAAGTTGTGCATTTGGATGAAGAGTCCAAGAAACGTTACCGAGAGAAGTTGAACCTTGTTGGCACAACGGATCCGTACCTTTTAGCGAGAAGTATGCTAAAATCACCTGCCTGATCTCTCATATCCAGACATTCATAATGACCTCGTCCATTCACCATCTCCGTACGTCTGAGGACAAAAATGAATGTATTTCATTTTGGAATAAGGCTATAACATAACAAAATGTGGAAAAAGTCAAATGCGCTGTGAATACATTCCGGATGCACTGTATGTGTCTTGGCAGTTTTTGACATTGCAAAGTAAAAACAACATTGCAACAGGAAAATGTTTATTGGAATGAAATTCTTATGTCATTTGTCATAATGACATCATTACTCTGGCGTGTTTCCTTGACATTGTGCTGCTTGACAGCCACACTTTTCAATGGAAATGTAGGAGTGTTTCTTCTTGCTGCCATCAGAGCAAACCATCTCCACTTCCTTCTTGCTTGTAGCCGTTTCTTGACAACAGGAGCAAGAGTGCATCAGGCTGTTGCTCTCTGAAGAGTACCTAGACGGAGAAACATTCCACACATCACAAATGTTGCACAGCTTCATGTTGAAAAAGTTGCTGTGAATCTCAACCCCAAATCTCACATTGATGTTGACGGGCCACAGGATCCCTCGCAGATTGTTACCTCCACTGGCACTACTGACTTGCACTTATTTATCTGCAAGTAGGTGGCGTTCCTGCTCATTTTGCAGTTGGAACGAGGAGTACCTGGGAGAGACATTCAAAACATTCAAAAGTAATCAATTACATGCAATGTTGATCTGAGAGGTGTCCAAAGTGGCTGTTTTTTATCGATACATTCTACAAACAAAATAAACACGTCCTAGATTAGCACATTGCACAAAAAAACAAAAAAAAAATCCCCAAATCCATCTGACAATGGGACCTGGAAACCAAAATGCTCAGTGGCCTTGTGGTTCGAGTGTCTGCCCTGAGTTCGCTAAGTCGGGAGTTCAAACCCCGGCCGAGTCATACCAAAGACTATAAAAATGGGACCCGTTACCTCCCTGCTTGGCACTCAACAATTGGCGGTTAAATCACCAAAATGATTCCAGAGCGCGGCCACCGCTGCTGCTCACTGCTCTCCTCACCTCCCAGGGGATGGGTCAAATGCAGAGGGTACTTTCACCACACCTAGTGTGTGTGTGACTATCAGTGGTACTTTAACTTTAAAATGGCCAACAAGCAGTACGTCTTACCGCGAATGATACATTTAAGAAACAAATGCCCATTCTTGTCCTTGCAGCGACCACCAGGAAATGTGGCCGCAACAAAACTATCGTCATTTTTTTTGTACAAAATACCAAATTTACCATCATTTTTACATTTACAACCAGGATTTGACCTCAATCCAACTATTTGCACAGCCAGAACAATTTTGGCTCGCCACAACGGTCAATGTGAATAATCGGGGAAATTTGCCATTATATTTTTATCAGTGATGGAGCAGGAAAGGCCTAAAATAGGTTTGCGTTAAAATTTCATATGATGCGCCCTGTCATTTATTAATTTACATTGGCTTATTCACGCAAAATGGGGGCCCCCTCATAGATGGCGGGGCGTGTGATTTGGTAATGGTGGGGGCAGCACTAGTTAGATATACAATCAATTGATTTTGTGCATAATTATTTGATCTAAAAGCAGCAATAGCAGTGACAAAACATCACAGCATAATTTCCCTGGCTGGTGGGATTAAAATACAATGGTGGGGATCTGAATAAAAATGTTTAACATTTGTTGGTACTATAACATGAAATTGTGTTGATTTTTTCCCATTAAGTTTGAAGGTAAAACTCAATAAAGTCAGTACTTACTTGCGCTAATAAGTTGATTAATAATGTGTTTACCATAAAATGAAAATATACTTTCAATTAAATGTGTCATGTTGATACTTACATGTTTTGCAACAACCGTTGATGTCATTTTGTTCTGTTCCCTGAGATATAAACAATGGATTTTTAGTTATACAATAAAAACACCAAGTGACACCACTTTGCATATCCCGTTTAAATCCACTTCATACAATGCAATACTCTTAAATCAATAAGGAAATGGACAAACCGCTGTATTTGCTTGAAGCACACATAAATCTAAGGCTAAACAAACAATTTAGAATATATTGTTGTGTACTCACAGGAACACAGTTCTCCGGATCAAAGTCAGGACACTGGGTTTGGTTAATGGAGGTGATGATGTCATCCTTCACCTTGTGGCAGTCATACCTGGTACAATTGTCATTTGGTGGCCACCAAGACTGAGAAGGCTGTTAAAAAGAAAGGAAAAAGCTTTGGGCTACTGCAACAATTGTAACACATGACACGTGTAATTAATTCCATTACTCACCTTGATAATGATTGGAACGACGCCTGGGAGCTCAACAAGACAGCTCGTCTTTTTACATGTGCCGCAACATTCCCCAGGTTGACTTTGATACTCAGAACCCTGTTTAGAATACAAATAATATGAATAAATGTGTGCATATTTAAGTAGTCTTCACTAATAATATATACACTTGACCTCCATTGCATTGTATTGGAGCTAATTACATGATCATTTCATAATTGTACCTCTGAACACTGAACGGAGCACAGATTCTGATGACACTCCACCACGTTCAACTTGCTTTCTGGATCTTGAGCTCCGGTACAAAAGCAAGTCTCGCATGCATCTTTGGAAAATTGCATTCCAGGCTGCAAAGAAATAGAATACTTTTTACAACTTTCATAACTATTGAATCCCTGCTAGTACATCAAACTCAATTAAAAACGTACAAGTGTTGGATTTTTCTATAATTTAACGACAAAGTGAAAATACCTTGTACTCTGTGTCGTTGAAAACGCAAACACCTTTGGGAACTAAATAGAAAGCATAACCAGTCACACTTTTGAGCTCCATGTCTTCCACGGTGAGCGTGGAAGTCAACAATTCAGAAGGTAAAACTTACCGCAATCATAGGAGGGGCAGCAGCTATCATTTGCGACGTGTATCGTTAATGCAAATCCTAGTGGACACATTGCAGGTGGCAGTGGGCAGCTGCTTTGATCACATTCTGTGGGATACATTCAAATATTCATCATTTAATGAGAAACAATTTCAAGTTAGTCATTACATTTCTATAAGTAAACCTAACTAAAACTATTTAAACCCCATCAGAAACTGCCACAATTATTGTTATACTTTCAACAACCATCATCAATTGGTAAGATTTAGGCTACGCGAATAAGGATTAATTCCACAAGTGTGTTACAGTCATTTTTTTCTTTGGATTTTTGGGCAAACTGTAATGTTAACAACATAACTGGAAATGGAATTGTATCGCTCTGTTAACACTTTCTCCTTCTTTAATTTAATTGACCTCTTAAGGCCCAAGCTATTTGTTTACATGCTTTTTTAAATTTCTCTTTGCAATTTGGGCTTATTGGACCCTAATTAGAATAAAAACTAAGAATCATCTTTTGATATGATGTACTTAGTCCATAAGTAACAAACGTGTACTTCATGTTTAGTGACATGCTAATTCTTATTTTTCCAAATTCCATTGTATGTTATACTCTTTTGACACCACTAAATGGCAGTAGAAGACCCCAATTGAGTAGTGTACACAATTTTGGAAATAAGAGCTAAAAGGTGCTGTCCACGCATGTGGCCACTAGACCTTTCGAGGTATTAAAGGGTTAGTAGTTTTACTTTATTTCACTTGTATTATATACAGTAGTGGCTATGTTGCTTGCTCTTCTAAGACAGTTTGGAATATTAAAATATTACTTAAATGTTAATATGGTGACAATTTGAGCCAATAACAAATCAGTCCCTCCAGGATTTTGCAGGCTTTTTTGTGATTGTCGAGGTCTAAAATGCTTGAATTCCTGGCGGCTTTTCAAGAAAGTTGCAATGTTTTGAGTCATATTTTTTTTTCAATAACTTTGAATCAACACAAAATGTTGTTGATCTGTTAACAATGTTTTAAGTGTTTCTTGTAAACGTAACCTAAAAAAGCAGAGGATCTCAACAACAATTGGAAAACAAATACTGTATTGAAGTTTTTTGTTTTTTTTAAGTAGACACAATATAGAAGAAAAACACGTACTCAGAAATTGTTGTCAAATTACTGTACTGTTTTTTAAATTATATATAACTAATGATAGTTATATTTATAAAAAGAAACACTACTAAAAGTTTCCTTATTGTCCGCAGTCTGCTCTGTCGTCGACAAGTTCCAGACATTCTCCGTGTATGTTTTACACTGTGTTTGTCCATCCTAAACATTATTTATGTTCCAACACATTTACATCGCACGTAAAGAGCATTTGTGAACTGATAGGAGCGATCTATAGTGGTACATTTTGTTGGTAAATTACAGAAGAGGGATTATCATTACACGCCAACATCTCTGTCATGTAAACGCAGCCTCTTTGCTAGGTCATCATTCTAAATGAAAATCGTTTTTTAATTGCCTTACCATTAATAAATAAAGGTTAAATAAATATATAAACAATTATACATAAACTTGGAAGTCGAGAGTCACCGAGCGAGGGTTGTTATATGTTTTTATACTCCATAACCCAGAAAGCGTAGTGCTTTCTGGAAGTAGCGGGAGGACGACACTTGTCTAAAATGCAATAAATAGTTGTTATATTGTTACACTTTGTTGTTCCTGCTTCATCTACACAAGAAACAAATGTGAGTTTAGATAAGACAGTTTGACAAATTCGACTTGCGAAAATTACGCTGATTGACTGAAATGTACGATAAAGGCACTGGACAAAGTGAACTTGCAGGATTTGTTGAAGTTGCGACTTCTTGGAGGGACTGACACATTATTTCGCTTTACTTGATTTGAATTCAATAGATATCCATTTTCAACATATACCATCTTAACAGTGTTTCTTTTTGTTTTTTTTGACCAGTTTCATGTTTGGACCCTTCAGGGACGGCTCCAGGATTGTTTCTCTCCCTGGGCTAAAGGGGTAGGGGGGCTTGACTGAATAATATTAATCAATTTTAATGACATTTAGTTCTCATTTTTTCAATAAAATCAATTATGATACACAGCACAAGGATGTTTCATATAAAAGTAGTTTTAACCAAATGTGACCAAAAAATATTCTATAAAATAGTTAAGCCTAACACAAACAACAATGGCAAAAATGTTTCACATGCAAAGGTGACAGATATGGCAAAGGACAGCAATTATGCGCCTGTTACTAACCAGACAATACATCCAAAATGCCAATATTGTCATTCCACTATACTCAATATTCTCTCACATAATACTAAATTACTTTGGATTTATTTTTGTACAACACACTTAAAAAATATACCAGAGCAGACAATATTTCAGTCAAAATGAGAGCAAAATAGCATTAGCATATGTTAATTGGATAACGATAGAGCAATACTAACTAATAGCTTACTGCCAAATAAGGCGAAATTAATCATCTCAAAAGTTTTTACCTTTTTAATTGACAAAGTTTCGCTCTGTGAGTACTACGCGGAGGAGCAGGACAAACAAGTTTGCATTCACGCTAGGATTGGGCAGCCTAAAGATGGCGCAGGACATTTGGAAAAATGGAATCGGTTGCGTGATTGGCTACAAAAAGATGGACTCAGCCTGGTGATAGGTTAAGGAAAGATGGGCTCGGCCTGGAGCGTGCAAGAAATAAGTTCATTTTCACACTGCAAAAGATGTAGCTGACGTCACAAATGGGGCAGATTCCAAAGGGCTCTTTTGAAGGAAGGCAAGATTGTTTTATAAATATCTCCAGCATGCCTCCATGGTTTGATCCCACATACACAACAGTAAGTACCAATAGGTAAGAAAAGTTGATTTTGCACAATAGGACCCCAAAAGGCTGAGGGGGTTGAACTGGGGCTAAACAGACTTGTGATGGGGCTATAGTCCCCTACCTCCCGTCCCTGGGGCCCTTCTCTAACTCACCACATATCAGCGTTTGGCAGCAGTCCACTGTACGCTTCATCAACACCTCGCCCTCCTTGTCACACACTGTGGATGCTTGAGAGGGACACACGCGAGGCTGACACTGCACATTGAGCGTGTCTTCATCACAGACACACTCTTGGCAGCCACTCTGCCACGTGTCACCTAACTTTAAAGGGATAAACCACAGGTTAATTATGACTGCATACAATACCAGTGATCCCAGTTGTGACAATGATATCGAGGGGGACGGGGTTGGTTGTCACACGGGTTAGTTTTGTCTCACTTGTAATATCGCATCACCAGAGGGAGCTGGTTCTCAAATTGTGGTATCGAAATTTACAGAATTGGGATGAGAGCTCACCTACATAGTCTTTTCTGGAGTAAGACAGTTGAACTTGAAGTTATAGGACTTTTAATGTTTTTCATATCAAATTGTAAATGTTGAAGTATTTTGGTCATGATCGTTTGGATTTTGTTCTTTGTTTGTTTGGTATCATTTATTGTCTTGGTGCTCTTATTGTACAAGTGCATAGTAGTAGTTTCCTGCCAGCACACCTGTTTTCTCTTGGTTAATCAAGTGTATTTAGGGCAGTCCTTCCCAAATAGTGGGGTGGGCCGCCATGGGTAGTATGCCCACTCCAATGGGTGGTGTTGTTTTCCTTTATAACTATACCTACGCATAACATTGTAAGATTATTAACATTAAAAAAGTATTGATTCCTTCAATGTTAATAAGCTTACAATGTTATGCAGAGGTAAAGTTATAACAATTTTATAGAGAACTATTTTCTTCTTGTCAAGGGGGCGTAACAGGAACATATTTGAGAAGCACAGGCCTTGCACAAACCTTTTGTTTTTGCTGTTTTTTTCTCTCTAGATAATGTAATTATTTATTTGTCTCTGCACCCTGGGTTCACGACAAGCTCAACAATGCGCAACCGTGACAATTTGCCTTCTAGGCTTTTACACAGCAAAACTAATTTATTATCTAGCTAACCTTTTGTGACGTGGTTGTTAGCCTTGATGCTCGCAAAAAAGTCCAGTTGGAGTTGGTCATCTCATCACATTCTATTTGGGGTTGGTTGTTACATACAGTAGATTCATACAGTACATACTACAAATACAATAGGACGGTGGAAAAATGTGTTTCCTGGTTATGTTCCCCCTTCTTCTATGTGAAGACGCATTCAGTTATGTATTTGTCAACTTGTGAATGCAATTAAACTTTCAAATAAGTTCTGACTTCTTGTTTTAAAAAAAAAAAAAAGATTTGTCCCAATAAAATGACATTGTGACAACCATCCGCGTGATGGAATTAGTTGTCAAGTGTGTTTTTATCTCTTTGTTACAATGAGTTGTAAAATGAGAAGCACACACATTTCAATTTCATGTAGGAATTACTTTTGAAAGATGTCTAATGATCCACATTAGAGAAAAGAGTGTGACAACCAACCAACCTATTTCTCTTCTACTGTATAGCCTATTGATGTAGTGTAGGTACCTGTTTTGGTTGGCCATCAGGTCCAGTGCAACCTGTGACGAGAAAAGCCATCTTTAGAGTTTTGAATGACTTAGTAATGTCAAATGAGATAGTGGTTTGTCTTACAAGATGAGACGCAAAGGTTGGAGCTGGAACTGAACAAGGTTGTACCAGGTGGACAAAAACATCCCTCCACAAATGCCTTACAACCTGATTTCCGGAAATTATTTTCTCCCTGGCATTCCTGTGTGTACTTGTCATTGTATCTAAAAATGACCAAAATTGATAGTAGAAAACGTACATGTCATTAATGTACAGTACTGTGTTAGTAAGTAACATTCTGGTACTATTAATATGCAGTGATTTATTATTTCAATTGAAAAGTGTGATTACCTTGCATTGCAAGTTGGTACAACAATCGGCCCACAAGATTTGTAGACTTTATTTGCAGGACATGTATATTCTAAAACAAGAAAACAGGACTTTAGTCATTAAAATAAACAAATTAACTCAATAGGGCACTAATGGAATGAACATTTTTAATCCTTTAATCACTATTATTATAATGTATTTACAACCAGGATAGAATGATTGTTGTATTTATAATAAATGTGTGAATGCTTTGGAGCATTCACACTTATGGTTTTCTACACCAAAATTCATCTATTTATTAAACTTCTTCTTGTCCAGATTTTGGCGCGCTCTACCCTTTTCACCCGATTCAAACCGTTCCAACTTCAAACTGTTCAGCCTATTCGGGAATCGCGGGCTTTCCCTTGACAAATTCCAAAAATTCCCATATTTCCCAGAATTCCAGGTTTTCCCCCCGCCTGGAAATTCAAACTAACTTTTTTCCAACTTCCAAAAAATTCAAGGATTTTCCAGAATTCCTGGTTTTCCAAAGCCCTATTTCCACCCTTTTTTCTGGCGACTACTCCTTCCACATTTTTCAACACATTTCAACCGTTCCACCGTCAAAACATTCCTCTTAATCAGGACAAAAAACAAAGTTATTTTTTGAACTGGAAAAATTCACAGTTTTCCCGAAATTCCAGGAATTCCGTAATACCATTTCTCAATTAAAAATGTTACTACGTCAACATTTCTCAACCGATTTGAAAAATTCTAACACCAACCATTTCAACTCATTCAGGCCATTCAGATTTTTTTTTATTTTTTTTTACCATTTTCAAAAAAATTACAGCTTTTCCCGAAATTCCCAAATTTTTGGAAATTCCCATTTAAATTAATGGGACATTCTTCAAATTTCTACAACTCCCACATTTTTCATCTTATTCAAACCGTTCCAACTTCAAAATATTCAGCCTGTTTGGGAATCGTGTGCTCTAATTCAAAAATTCTAAAAAAATTCCAGGATTTCAGTTTAACTTCAGCATTGGAACATTCACACGCAATTCCTTCAGGAATTGCCTCATCTAATTATATACCATTATAGTATATTTTGATTTCACAATATTTAATAATTTATTATTTATTTACAGTGAATTATTTTGCATTAATAATATTACTTTTTCCAATAATATATAGATCACCACACAATAGTTACCAAATATGGTTATTTGCCCAATAGACAATAATTATATACAAACAAAGTAATGATAAGTCATCTCACCGCATATCCCATTTGTAGCACCCCTCCAGTCGACACACGCTGATGCCTCAGCACATAACATAGCATACGCCTCCACACTGGAGCATCCCACGGTAGTGTTTGGCATTTGGCAGGCATCAAATTTACAAGCCTCATAAAAGGATTGTGGTGAGATGACTTTGTGGCAATCCTCAAAGAGCCTTATGGAAGAAAACAAAGCAAATAAGACTGTTAGTAATGTGTGATACTGTAGAAATAATAAATATCATATGGGGCTCACTTACTTGCTGATTATTATTTCACACATTTTTGGTTTGCAGGTTGGTGGTGTTGGTGTTGGAAGTGGTGTCGTTGGAGGAGGCAACTTATTGCAGTATGGTTTGTTCTTGTCTGGTACATTCCACTCATGAGCCATATCGGGGCAAGAAGCATCAATCTGACCACCAGGCAATCTGCAGTCATTCTTTCTGTAATTGTCACATGTTCCTGGGGAAAGCATATATGGACTGTAACACAAAGCCTTATTGATCACTGGATATCTGATAGCAAGTAGATGATCAGCTCACCACACTGTCCCTCTGTGTTGTTGTGGAAAAGGGAGTATGGCAAATCGACGCTGAATAAAAGGCCCTTGAACATCACAATTGCATCGATCGCAGGGATTCTTAGAAGGAGTTCTATTGAACTACTTGTGATGATAAGGTCATCGTTGGAGTAAGTTGGGACGACTTTCTTGCCATTGACGTACACCTGCACAGGTTATATCGGTTAGATTCTGCATTTGAAAGGCCATACTTAACTCTCTTAGAGACCCAAATAGAAGACAATTCAGAAACCCCAGTGTTCTCTGTTTGTTAGCAAGATTAAAATGTCAATGCAATGATCTAGTCATTTTTTTTCACTGATCCAAATTTCTCTATACAACAGGCGAACACTGGTGTTGGTGGAATTTGCTGCAAAAATGTTTCCAAGCCCGGTCTCGAGAGAAAAAAGGATCTCAAAGGTTGGGCAAGTTCGCAAACAACAGAGGAGAAGTTAAGATGCACATTTTTACATAATATAGATCAATAAAGCAGAGTCATCAAACCAGCTAAGAAATACGATTAATGCAATATGACAATTCAACTGGTGGAGTTAAGTCTTTAAAGTTGATTTGTAAAAATATATCTATATACATAGAGAGTTGTCGTTTTGTATTAAGGGTTGTCCTATATTCGGGTTGCTATGTACCTGGTAATCATGAGAGAAAAGCAATCAAAATAAAACATGTTAAGACCATCACATGTACCATGTTTACTGTGGTTGGGATCCTCTCCTGTGTGAGAACCACTTCGTAGTTTTTGTAATACACAATCAAGCTTTTAGCACAGGTAACTTCTCCAGTGGCGTCACAGTTTTCGTTGTCAATCAGGACTTTCAAATTGTGTTTAGGAATGATCTCTTTAACCAGAACGTAGGTACAGTTTTTCTGAAAGCTGTAGTATTGACCATCAAATGTGACATAGTGTGGATCTCCCCAGCCAGTGCAAACACCTGCAATGAATGGATATAACAAAATTGGCTGTTACCATTGTTCTGTGTTTCAAGAAACTTTAGACTGCTTTAAATTTGTACTCACATTTGCATTCGTAATGGAAACAACAACCATCTTCATCATAAACCCTCACTGGGGGGTGACCATTTTCACACACTGGTATGGTTACTGGTTCACATGGCTTGTGTTCTGATAGCACTTTTCCATCGTCACACATTTCTATGGTGCAGTTGTTTGGAATCCACGTTTCACCATGCTGAGGATAACAAAACCACATATTTGGCAAGCTACTACCAGAATAAGCATACACAAGAGGAATTGGTTTTGAGCTTATTTAAGGTACATTTATGGTATGCAATCACAATGGCAAACAGGTGACATCAGATTTACTTAAACAAACATTGCATTACATTAAAGTATACCAGTGTTTTCATTGCCGATTATACATTTTAATTATTTGTTTTTAACTGAGATTTACTGGTAATACTATGGTACCTCAGTTCAAAAATGGTCAATAGTTCTAAATATTGCAAAAGAGTCACATACCTTCCTTGGTGGGTCAAGGTAGGAACAATCCTTAGGAGGAGCTGCTGTACTGGCGGTTGTAGAGATAACTTGCGTCGTTATTGCGGGCGTAGTTAAGGTGGTGGTAGGACTTGGCGGAGTGGTTGACTGACACAGTCCGATATACTTGTCAACATGGCAAGTCATATTACAATAGGCTGTAAAACACCAGCCTGCCTCATCTGTTTTATTGTAAATTGTAGTCCCTGAAGAAAACAATAATAATAAAAAAAAAATCAGAGCAGTTACTGAAAATACATTGTTGTTTTAAATTAGAAATTAATTATATGGGTTGGGGTTAAAATAAACATAGAGGGACGTAAATCAAACCGCAAAGACATCTATGGTTGTTAATGTTCATGTGCCACATTTCAACATGTAGGCTACGGCAGCCATACATTTTCTATAAAGCCAGTCCTCATTAAGGTTGTGGGTAAGATCCAGCCTATCTCAGTTGATTTGAGGACGAGAGGCGAGGTATAGCCTGTACGAGGGTTGTCCCCATACCAATATTTTAGTACCACAAAATGTTGTCTTTTCAATACTTTTCAAAAGGTAAAAATGTCATATTGGCTTCATTTTAATGTAATATCTTATGATACATTAAACATATGTTTCCTCTTGCGCTCAAACAACAATTTTTGGAAATTAAAACAAAAAATAAAAGGCATTAAACACACTGGACTTTTCTCATTGCATCAAAAAAAAAATTTAAAGGATAAAAATAAATTTTGAAAGGCATTAAACACATTGTGCTTTTTATAGCACACAAAGAACAATTTACAAGTGCATGTATTATTTGTATAGCCTGCCATAATCTAGGATTAGGTTAGAATAGAATAGAACGTTTTATTGACATTGTATTAAATGCTTCATGATTTATCTTGGTCTGTGCTTTAATACAAATACAATCATTAGTAAATACTAAAAACAATATGCACTCGTGTGCTATAAAGACGGTGGAACCTGTCAAGTTAAGGACATGTGCCAAGAAGTGTTGTGCGTAAGCGTGTGTGTGTGTGTGTGTGTGTGTGTGTGTGTGTGTGTGTGTGTGTGTGTGTGTGTGTGTGTCAGACAGTATGAGTGGAGAAGAAGAGCAGCAGCCCATATAAAACACAGAGGGGGTGTTTGTTTGTATGTTTCAGTTTGCTTAATAAACTCACAGATAAGACATATAGCAGGTATAACACTGGTTAAAGATAAAACACAAATTGTAGATATATGTAACAAAACTCAGTCATTCACTTGCATCAGTTTACGCTACGTGGGCGCTTTTGACTCCGCTAATAATTGGCAACAAGCCAACCAGTGAAAACATGGGGAGCGAGTTAACTATATTACTTGTCGCTCTTTAAACTCCTTGTACAGATCTGACTCCTTGTTATTTAAATATTTACCTAGGTTTGAAGCAAAGGTGGTAATAATCTATTGACACCTTTCGCAATGCATGTTTTAAAGGAACGCTTTCGTGTTTAAAGTATCACGTTTATTGATAGTTTTGAATCCCAAATACCTCCATATTGTATTTCACGCACCCTCTTTGTTAACCAGCAGAATTGCTGTTTTTTTGGTCATTTTTCCTCTTCACAATGTTTCTGCTTGTATGCATTATAAGTGTGGGTTTTGACACACTCAACGTCATGCGCCTCGGCTCTGTACATCACAGTTGCATGGTAGCATGCGGATGAAAAAAAAAATTACTGATATTTTTCAAAGGCAGTATAGTATAGTTTTTAATTCATTAGTGCCGGGGTACTTTAAAGGGGAACTTTTTGGGGAATTCTGCCTATCGTTTACAATCATTATGAAAGACACGACGACTGATGGATTTAAAAAAATGCTTTCTTAATATTAAATAAACTTAAATAAAAGTCTCCTTACAGCGGAGCCAATGGGAGCTCCACTATTCTTCCCTTTAAATCCGATAAATAACTGTTCAAAAAGCGCCAACAATACTCAATTTACATTTGTGACTTGTATATTAACCAGGTTTGTTTATTGGTGATATTGTTATTATAAGCGCTAACGCAGACAAACTATTTATGGTGGCGACTTGATCACTACCGTTTGTGTCTATCTTTACATTATCGAGTGGTCTGCTGTTTCCTCACTTCATTGCTCCCTGCAAGTTTATTGTAGATCATATATCATGCTTATCACCTGGATGGCTGTGAATATAATCCGACAAGTTGGGACACTTTGACCGCCATTTAGGACCTGGAACTGGCAACACAAAAAACGCTTGTTCCTCCCGTCCTACCAACCCCGTTTCTTTGAGAGGATTATGAGACATTTTTCATTTAAATAGGAATATATGAACATCCCAGCAGTCTGCATCCTAATGACAGCAGACCTTGCACTGTAAGTAATGTTTTATTATGTTTGTTGTCTCTCATGAAGTCTGCAGTGAGCAAAAATCAGCGATGAAAAAACAACAACCAAACTTCGTTTTTGAAATTAATGTGTCGCCTATGTTTAAAATGATCAAAATACGTAAATATTAAATTATAAATGTGCCCGTTACTACATTAAATATATACTTACATCATGTATATAAAACCCTAATGGAAGTGTTTGGATGTTTTTTTAGGGGCTCTATAGGCAGAATTGAACGGCTTCCATAGGCTCCATCATAAGCAGACTTTTGATCGAATTTATTTAATATTTAGAATGCATTAAAAAAAAATTGGTCATCATGTCTTTCATAATGATTCTGAACGTTAGGCAAAATTCTCCAAAAAGTGCAGTTCCCCTTTAATAGTACCGGTATGCTGTAAAACCTTAGCCTGTACTGGTCGCTCATCAATCACATGGCACATTTAGACATTTAGATTCACACAGATGGACTATTTGTTTTTTATGAATATGACAGCAATAAGATCATCCGTACTTACCAGGATAGAAAATGTGACCCAAATATTTGCAGAAGCACTGAGTGGTTTGGCCTGCTGTCGAAGACTTAGAAGTTGTCGAAGGCTTTTGTGTTGCCTGCGTGTTGGTGGCAGCTGTTGTACTAAACATTTCTGCTGTGGTTATGACTGTGGTCTTTACATTTTCTGTAGTAACATTGGTGGGTTTTTCTGTAGATTTCGTGGTCAGCGTCTCTGTGGTTTTGGGGGCGGTGCTATGCTGTTCTGTAGTCACTGTAGTTAATGTTTCTGTGACTTTGGCTGTAGTCCATGTAGTACCAATAGTTTCTGAGGCTGAGGTTGTTTCTACTATTGTGGTGGTAGTGGTTGGTCTCTCTGTAGCTGTGGGATTTTCTGTGACAATTGTTGGTATTTCTGTTGTGGCAGCAACGGTAGTTATTTTTTCTGTAGATGCTGTGCTGGGTTTTTCTGTTACTGCAACAGTTGTGGTTTGTTTCTCTGTTGCTGTGCTTGGCAATTCTGTAACTCGTGTTGGCCTTACTGTAGTAGTGGTAGGTAGTTCACTAGTCTGGTTGGTCGTGGCAGAAATAGTTGTACGCTTTTCTGTAGTTAGAGCAACAGTAGTACTTCCATTTTGTGTAACTGTGGTGGTAGGTTTTTTTGTAGTTGTTGTTGGTACTTCTGTAGCTGTGGTGGGTTTTTCTGTGGGTGTAATGGTTGTTTTGGTGATAGTCGTATGCTTTTCTGTCGTGGCTGCAGCAGTGCTAGCCTTTTTTGTTGTCATTACATGTGTTGTTATCTTCTCAGTTGTAACTGTGGTATGGTTTGTTGGGATGGTTGTTGGTATGGATGGCTTTTCTGTTGTTGTTGTTATGGTGGTGGGCTCTTCTGTGAATGTTGTGGGCTGGATGGTTGTTTTGATGGGTTTTGCTGTAGTAGTTGGGGCCTTAGTTGCAGATGAGACTAAAGGTCCTGTCGATGGTTCGAATGTAACAACCGTGTATGTAACAACTTCAGGTGTTGTCGTGATGGGTTTTCCTTTTGTTGTGACTGCGGTTGTAGTAGGACTTTCTGTTGTTCTTTTTGGCTTTGTTGTGGCTACCATTTCTGTCGTTCTTATGGTTGGCTTCTCCGTAACTTCAGTAGTCAGTTTTTCTGTGGTTTTGGCTGTGGTGCTCGGCTCTTCTGTAGTTAGTTTTCCTGTGACTTTGGCTGTAGTCAAGGTACTTCCAATCGTTTCTGAGGCTGTGGTTGTTTCTACCACTGCAGTGGCAGTGGTTGGTCTCTCTGTAGTTGTGGGATTTTCTGTGACAGTGGTTGGTATTTCTGTTGTTGCAGCAATGGTGCTTATTTTTTCTGTTGATGCTGTGCTGGGTTTTTCTGTAACTGCAACTGTTGTGGTGTGTTGTTCAGTTGTTGTGCTTGGGAACTCTGTAAATGTGGTTGGTCTTTCAGTAGTTGTAGTGGGACGTTCAGTGGCTTGGTTGGTTGTGGCAGCCACAGTTGTGGGGTGTTCTATGGTTACAGCAACAGTAGTACTGGCCTTTTGCATAACTGTTGTGGTAGGTTTTTCTGTAACTGTGGTTGTTGTTGTTGGTACTTCTGTACTTTTGGGTTTTTCTGTTGGTGCAGTAGTTGTTTTGGCATTAGTCGTATGCTTTTCTGTGGTTGTGGCTTCCGTAGAAATGGATTTTTCTGTTGTAATTGCAGATGTTGTTTCACTTGTCGTTGCAACCTTGGTTGGCGTGACACACTCTTTAATGCAACATTTGAGTTGTATCTCATAATCGTAACAAATTGGAGGGATGCCTTGGTCTTTGTTATGACAGATCAGTCCATCTGTAGGGTTACATGTTACTTTCTGATCCAGTTCATCCAAAGATAAATCTGGGTACTGTTTTGCTCTGCATTCTATTTGAAGTGGTTGCTCACATTCACTCAGATTTGGATCGGTCATATTACCAATTGATTCATATTCTCCACCGTCAGGGGATAAGTCAGGATAATGATTGTTGATCCAAGGTGAAGAGTGACAAACGACACAGTCAGATGGATTTGATGTTGTTTTTTCTTTGGTTGTGGTAGTAACTGTGGTTGGGTTTGTTGGTTCAGTCGTTGGTATGGATGGCGTTTCTGTGGTTGTTGTTACGGTGGTGGGCTCTTCTGTGAATGTTGTGGGCTGGATGGTTGTTTTGATGGGTTTTGCTGTAGTAGTTGGGGCCTTAGTTGCAGATGTGACTAGGGGTCCTGTCGATGGTTCGAATGTAACAACCGTGATGGGTTTTCCTGTTGTTGTGACTGCGGTTGTGGTAAAACTTTCTGTGGTTGTTCTTTTTGGCTTTGTTGTGGCTACCATTTCTGTCGTTCCTACGGTTGGCTTCTCTGTAACTTCAGTAGTCAGTTTTTCTGTGGTTCTGGCTGTGGTGCTCGGCTCTTCTGTAGTTAGTTTTCCTGTGACTTTGGCTGTAGTCAAGGTAGTTCCAATCGTTTCTGAGGCTGTGGTTGTTTCTACCACTGCAGTGGCAGTGGTTGGTCTCTCTGTAGTTGTGGGATTTTCTGTGACAGTGGTTGGTATTTCTGTTGTTGCAGCAATGGTGCTTATTTTTTCTGTTGATGCAGTGCTGGGTTTTTCTGTAACTACAACTATTGTGGTGTGTCGTTCAGTTGTTGTGCTTTGGAACTCTGTAAATGTGGTTGGTCTTTCAGTAGTTGTAGTGGGACGTTCAGTGGCTTGGTTGGTTGTGGCAGCCACAGTTGTGGGGTGTTCTATGGTTACAGCAACAGTAGTACTGGCCTTTTGCGTAACTGTTGTGGTAGGTTTTTCTGTAACTGTGGTTGTTGTTGTTGGTATTTCTGTACTTTTGGGTTTTTCTGTGGGTGCAGTAGTTGTTTTGGGATTAGTCGTATGCTTTTCTGTGGTTGTGGCTTCAGTAGAAATGGATTTTTCTGTTGTAATTGCAGATGTTGTTTCACTTGTAGTTGCAACCTTGGTTGGCGTGACACACTCTTTAATGCAACATTTGAGTTGTATCTCATAATCATAACAAATTGGAGGGATGCCTTGGTCTTTGTTATGACAGATCAGTCCATCTGTAGGGTTACATGTTACTTTCTGATCCAGTTCATCCAAAGATAAATCTGGGTACTGTTTTGCTCTGCATTCTATTTGAAGTGGTTGCTCACATTCACTCAGATTTGGATCGGTCATATTACCAATTGATTCATATTCTCCACCGTCAGGGGATAAGTCAGGATAATGATTGTTGATCCAAGGTGAAGAGTGACAAACGACACAGTCAGATGGATTTGATGTTGTTTTTTCTTTGGTTGTGGTAGTAACTGTGGTTGGGTTTGTTGGTACAGTCGTTGGTATGGATGGCTTTTCTGTGGTTGTTGTTACGGTGGTGGGCTCTTCTGTGAATGTTGTGGGCTGGATGGTTGTTTTGATGGGTTTTGCTGTAGTAGTTGGGGCCTTAGTTGCAGATGTGACTAGGGGTCCTGTCGATGGTTCGAATGTAACAACCGTGATGGGTTTTCCTGTTGTTGTGACTGCGGTTGTGGTAAAACTTTCTGTGGTTGTTCTTTTTGGCTTTGTTGTGGCTACCATTTCTGTCGTTCCTACGGTTGGCTTCTCTGTAACTTCAGTAGTCAGTTTTTCTGTGGTTTTGGCTGTGGTGCTCGGCTCTTCTGTAGTTAGTTTTCCTGTGACTTTGGCTGTAGTCAAGGTAGTTCCAATCGTTTCTGAGGCTGTGGTTGTTTCTACCACTGCAGTGGCAGTGGTTGGTCTCCCTGTAGTTGTGGGATTTTCTGTGACAGTGGTTGGTATTTCTGTTGTTGCAGCAATGGTGCTTATTTTTTCTGTTGATGCAGTGCTGGGTTTTTCTGTAACTGCAACTGTTGTGGTGTGTCGTTCAGTTGTTGTGCTTGGGAACTCTGTAAATGTGGTTGGTCTTTCAGTAGTTGTAGTGGGACGTTCAGTGGCTTGGTTGGTTGTGGCAGCCACAGTTGTGGGGTGTTCTGTGGTTACAGCAACAGTAGTACTGGCCTTTTGCGTAACTGTTGTGGTAGGTTTTTCTGTAACTGTGGTTGTTGTTGTTGGTACTTCTGTACTTTTGGGTTTTTCTGTTGGTGCAGTAGTTGTTTTGGCATTAGTCGTATGCTTTTCTGTGGTTGTGGCTTCAGTAGAAATGGATTTTTCTGTAGTAATTGCAGATGTTGTTTCACTTGTAGTTGCAACCTTGGTTGGTGTGACACACTCATTAATGCAACATTTGAGTTGTATCTCATAATCGTAACAAATTGGAGGGATGCCTTGGTCTTTGTTATGACAGATCAGTCCATCTGTAGGGTTACATGTTACTTTCTGATCCAGTTCATCCAAAGATAAATCTGGGTACTGTTTTGCTCTGCATTCTATTTGAAGTGGTTGCTCACATTCACTCAGATTTGGATCGGTCATATTACCAATTGATTCATATTCTCCACCGTCAGGGGATAAGTCAGGATAATGATTGTTGATCCAAGGTGAAGAGTGACAAACGACACAGTCAGATGGATTTGATGTTGTTTTTTCTTTGGTTGTGGTAGTAACTGTGGTTGGGTTTGTTGGTACAGTTGTTGGTATAGATGGCTTTTCTGTGGTTGTTGTTACGGTGGTGGGCTCTTCTGTGAACGTTGTGGGCTGGATGGTTGTTTTGATGGGTTTTGCTGTAGTAGTTGGGGCCTTAGTTGCAGATGTGACTAGGGGTCCTGTCGATGGTTTGAATGTAACAACAGTGATGGGTTTTCCTGTTGTTGTGACTGCAGTTGTGGTAAAACTTTCTGTGGTTGTTCTTTTTGGCTTTGTTGTGGCTACCATTTCTGTCGTTCCTACGGTTGGCTTCTCTGTCGTTCCTACGGTTGGCTTCTCTGTAACTTCAGTAGTCAGTTTCTCTGTGGTTTTGGCTGTGGTGCTAGGCACTGTAGTTAATTTTCCTGTGACTTTGGCTGTAGTCAAGGTAGTTCCAATCGTTTCTGAGGCTGTGGTTGTTTCTACCACTGCAGTGGCAGTGGTTGGTCTCCCTGTAGTTGTGGGATTTTCTGTGACAGTGGTTGGTATTTCTGTTGTTGCAGCAATGGTGCTTATTTTTTCCGTTGATGCAGTGCTGGGTTTTTCTGTAACTGCAACTGTTGTGGTGTGTCGTTCAGTTGTTGTGCTTGGGAACTCTGTAAATGTTGTTGGTCTTTCAGTAGTTGTAGTGGGACGTTCAGTGGCTTGGTTGGTTGTGGCAGCCACAGTTGTGGGGTGTTCTGTGGTTACAGCAACAGTAGTACTGGCCTTTTGCGTAACTGTTGTGGTAGGTTTTTTTGTAACTGTGGTTGTTGTTGTTGGTACTTCTGTACTTTTGGGTTTTTCTGTGGGTGCAGTAGTTGTTTTGGCATTAGTCGTATGATTTTCTGTGGTTGTGGCTTCAGTAGAAATGGATTTTTCTGTTGTCATTGCAGGTGTTGTTTCACTTGTAGTTGCAACCTTGGTTGGCGTGACACACTCATTAATGCAACATTTGAGTTGTATCTCATAATCGTAACAAATTGGAGGGATGCCTTGGTCTTTGTTATGACAGATCAGTCCATCTGTAGGGTTACATGTTACTTTCTGATCCAGTTCATCCAAAGATAAATCTGGGTACTGTTTTGCTCTGCATTCTATTTGAAGTGGTTGCTCACATTCACTCAGATTTGGATCGGTCATATTACCAATTGATTCATATTCTCCACCGTCAGGGGATAAGTCAGGATAATGATTGTTGATCCAAGGTGAAGAGTGACAAACGACACAGTCAGATGGATTTGATGTTGTTTTTTCTTTGGTTGTGGTAGTAACTGTGGTTGGGTTTGTTGGTTCAGTCGTTGGTATGGATGGCTTTTCTGTGGTTGTTGTTACGGTGGTGGGCTCTTCTGTGAATGTTGTGGGCTGGATGGTTGTTTTGATGGGTTTTGCTGTAGTAGTTGGGGCTTTAGTTGCTGATGAGACTAAAGGTCCTGTCGATGGTTCGAATGTAACAACCGTGTATGTCACAACTTCAGGTGTTGTCGTGATGGGTTTTCCTGTTGCTGTGACTGCGGTTGTAGTAAAACTTTCTGTGGATGTTATTTTAGGCTTTGTTGTGGCTACCATTTCTGTCGTTCCTACGGTTGGCCTCTCCGTAACTTCAGTACTCAGTTTTTCTGTGGTTCTGGCTGTGGTGCTAGGCACTGTAGTTAATTTTCCTGTGACTTTGGCTGTAGTCAAGGTTGTTCCAATCGTTTCTGAGGCTGTGGTTGTTTCTACCACTGCAGTGGCAGTGGTTGGTCTCTCTGTAGTTGTGGGATTTTCTGTGACAATGGTTGGTATTTCTGTTGTTGCAGCAATGGTGCTTATTTTTTCTGTTGATGCTGTGCTGGGTTTTTCTGTAACTGCAACTGTTGTGGTTTGTCGTTCAGTTGTTGTGCTTGGGAACTCTGTAAATGTTGTTGGTCTTTCAGTAGTTGTAGTGGGACGTTCAGTGGCTTGGTTGGTTGTGGCAGCCACAGTTGTGGGGTGTTCTGTTGTTACAGCAACAGTAGTACTGGCCTTTTGCGTAACTGTTGTGGCAGGTTTTTCTGTAACTGTGGTTGTTGTTGTTGGTACTTCTGTACTTTTGGTTGTTTCTGTGGGTGCAGTAGTTGTTTTGGTATTAGTCGTATGCTTTTCTGTGGTTGTGGCTTCAGTAGAAATTGATTTTTCTGTTGTCATTGCAGATGTTGTTTCACTTGTAGTTGTAACCTTGGTTGGTGTGACACACTCATTAATGCAACATTTGAGTTGTATCTCATAATCGTAACAAATTGGAGGGATGCCTTGGTCTTTGTTATGACAGATCAGTCCATCTGTAGGGTTACATGTTACTTTCTGATCCAGTTCATCCAAAGATAAATCTGGGTACTGTTTTGCTCTGCATTCTATTTGAAGTGGTTGCTCACATTCACTCAAATTTGGATTGGTTATATTGCCAAGTGATTCATATTCTCCACCGTCAGGGGTAAAGTCAGGATAATGATTGTTGATCCAAGGTGAAGAGTGACAAACAAGACAGTCAGATGGTTTTGATGTTGGGTTTTTTGTGGTTGTGGTGGTAACTGTAGTTGGGTTTGTTGGTACAGTCGTTGGTATGGATGGCTTTTCTGTGGTTGTTGTTACGGTGGTGGGCTCTTCTGTGAATGTTGTGGGCTGGATGGTTGTTTTGATGGGTTTTGCTGTAGTAGTTGGGGCTTTAGTTGCTGATGAGACTAAAGGTCCTGTCGATGGTGCGAGTGTAACAACCGTGTATGTAACAACTTCAGGTGTTGTCGTGATGGGTTTTCCTGTTGCTGTGACTGCGGTTGTAGTAAAACTTTCTGTGGATGTTATTTTAGGCTTTGTTGTGGCTACCATTTCTGTCGTTCCTACGGTTGGCTTCTCCGTAACTTCAGTACTCAGTTTTTCTGTGGTTCTGGCTGTGGTGCTAGGCACTGTAGTTAATTTTCCTGTGACTTTGGCTGTAGTCAAGGTTGTTCCAATCGTTTCTGAGGCTGTGGTTGTTTCTACCACTGCAGTGGCAATGGTTGGTCTCTCTGTAGTTGTGGGATTTTCTGTGACAGTGGTTGGTATTTCTGTTGTTGCAGCAATGGTGCTTATTTTTTCTGTTGATGCAGTGCTGGGTTTTTCTGTAACTGCAACTGTTGTGGTTTGTCGTTCAGTTGTTGTGCTTGGGAACTCTGTAAATGTGGTTGGTCTTTCAGTAGTTGTAGTGGGACGTTCAGTGGCTTGGTTGGTTGTGGCAGCCACAGTTGTGGGGTGTTCTGTGGTTACAGCAACAGTAGTACTGGCCTTTTGCGTAACTGTTGTGGTAGGTTTTTCTGTAACTGTGGTTGTTGTTGTTGGTACTTCTGTACTTTTGGTTGTTTCTGTGGGTGCAGTAGTTGTTTTGGTATTAGTCGTATGCTTTTCTGTGGTTGTGGCTTCAGTAGAAATTGATTTTTCTGTTGTCATTGCAGGTGTTGTTTCACTTGTAGTTGTAACCTTGGTTGGTGTGACACACTCATTAATGCAACATTTGAGTTGTATCTCATAATCGTAACAAATTGGAGGGATGCCTTGGTCTTTGTTATGACAGATCAGTCCATCTGTAGGGTTACATGTTACTTTCTGATCCAGTTCATCCAAAGATAAATCTGGGTACTGTTTTGCTCTGCATTCTATTTGAAGTGGTTGCTCACATTCACTCAAATTTGGATTGGTTATATTGCCAATTGATTCATATTCTCCACCGTCAGGGGATAAGTCAGGATAATGATTGTTGATCCAAGGTGAAGAGTGACAAACAAGACAGTCAGATGGTTTTGATGTTGGGTTTTTTGTGGTTGTGGTGGTAACTGTAGTTGGGTTTGTTGGTACAGTCGTTGGTATGGATGGCTTTTCTGTGGTTGTTGTTACGGTGGTGGGCTCTTCTGTGAATGTTGTGGGCTGGATGGTTGTTTTGATGGGTTTTATGGTTGTTGTAGTTTGGGCTATTGTGGTTGCTGGTGTTGAAGTCGGTCTTTCTGTGATTACCACAATACAAAAGTAATCATATTTTTTAAATGGAAACATTTGTTGTTTAGAAATCATTCTGTATTTTATAGTTATTGATTCTTACCTGTCACAAACACAAATTCAGTTGTTGTTGGCTGCTGTGTGGTTGAAAAACTGCATGGCCTAACCACCCTTGTAATATTTCCATGTTCTCCACAATAGGCAGTAATACAGGTTCCATCTCCATCATGGATATCATATACAATTTCTCCATACTTGTATATTTGCCCCTTATATGAGCAAGTGCAAGCTGCAAAACAATAAAAAAGGTAAACAATAATATTTTAAGGTAATAGTTTAGAGCACACAGAAAGAGTAATTAACATAAGTAGATCTGCAATGTTGTGCTTTTTTTTTTTTTTTTTTACCTTCGGCATCATAGGTACACTCCTTCTTTGTTGAAATACATTTACTGAAAAGCAAAAAAGACAATCAAACACTAAAAATGCATACATTTTCCTTAAAAAAAGACCTATTGAATACATTTGAGTGAAAAATATCTTACCACGTCTGACAGTTTTCTGTTTGAGGCATTATCTCTCCTTCTGTATAGTGATTCTCGTCGTCATCATAGCATCCACAGTCTTCCCTAGACACACACTTCATTGTTTCTTCTTCCAAATACGGTTGTTCCGGGGGACACCTCGGATAGCAGCCTTAGAGACAGGTAAGGTAAACGATAAAAACAATGACTCTCTGGAGTATAAAAATCAGGGAGACCCAATGTAAGTGGAATAGTTTTGACCAATGCCAATGCTGATTGTTGTATTTGTGTCATTCATACCTTCTAACGGTGGGATTTGTGTATAGCATTGTCCTGAGGGATTCCTGCATGTTTCCATACATGGTTTTCCACAAGGCTCGTAGTGCCATTCACATTCACCCTTAGGATTGTAGTAATCACAGAATACAGCTAAATAATGACACGACAAAAAGTGATGGACACAGGTTACAATGATGATTATTCAGTTATATTTGGATTTATTCCCCAGAAACATAAACAAAACACTTACGACAGATAGTGGGTGTTCTCCATTTTATACAAGCTCCAGCCTTATTACAGGCGGCTGCGTAGGCAGCAACAGTTGAGCAGAAGCATTCACAATCTCCTCCAGTATTGCAGGCACATGTATCTTTTACACAAGCATCGTAATAATTCTGTGGATCCACCTTTTAAAAATAAATGGACCAAAAACTATACAGTTAGATTTGTAAGCTTTAATAAGTTTTAATGTGTTATATACTGTATATTCATAAATACTGTACGTGGATTACCATTGAATGGCAAGCATCAAATATTTCACTTTTGATGATGCTGCAGTGTTTCAGAGCCCACGCCTGCCTGTTTGAGTACAGCACGCAGGGATTTTTTAGCGCGTTTGTGTTGGGACAGCTCTGGGACACTTTCCAGCTGTTTCCGAACTTGAAGGCGTCCACCACAACCTCTTTGTTTCTGGTAGTAAAATCATTTTTGACGCTACCGTCGTAATTTCCGCACAGACCACAAACTTTCCCCTGGAATTGAATAAAACAGAGTTAGTTTCTAAGAAAACTTTTTTGGATACTCAATAATTTTTTAAGACCATTCTTTTTGTAGACTGGAATTATTTTACAGCATATTCAGTTCATTTTAAAAACAAGAACTCGGTGCACAAGTTTTAAGTCTGAATACGTACCCACTATTACTGAAATACCCTGTTGCTGTACCTCAGTTTTTGTTATTACTCTGTTCCAAAGTTCCAAATTTCAAGAACACCAATACAATTTTCCCACAGGAAACATTGTACAGTGGTATCTCAATTTAGGAGTGTCCCAAGAGTGAGATAAGATGAGAGCTGTCTCTCAGTTAATGGTTATGCTTTAAGTTGCAAGCAAAAATATAATTTACAAGCATCCCTGCTATTAGTTAGCGTAGCAAATGTCACAGTTAACCCCGTAAGATCCATCCAAAACCTCTGGTGTTACTTGATAGCATGAGTTTCTAGCGACACAACTTAGTTTTTTAACCATGGGAAGGAATAAAGTAAGTGTAAAGGACAGTGCTGGTCAGAAAAAGTGGATGTTTTTTATTGAATTATAGAAAGAAATCATCAAAATCGACTAAGTGAAGCATTTGGAGAGTAGCACTGCTCCTCTGCATATTAATATATTACTTCATACAACTACTGTAGTTGTTTGTTGTACATTCTATTTAATTTTTTGTCATAAAATAGTTCTTTTTTTAAAAGATTGTTCTTCTTTTTAAAAGGAATGTTGCATGTTAAATTTGGGGGGCGGGGGGCAATCACCAATTAAACTAATTTCAATTAATTTAAATGAATTGACATTGATTTAGTATACAAGTGTTTTAAGTTAAGAGCGCTGTCAAAGTACCAATTAAACTAGTAAGTTGAGGTACTACTGTAAATCGTTACAATATGTTCCAAACACCCAACGATATTAACACAAAACTCATGGCATGTACAGAATATATTTGAACCCGCAAGTATATTTTCTAAATAAATTCATAGTTGTGCACCTACTTCTTGTTTTTTGTAATCAATAACGATGTACATTTTATTGTCATTCCTTCTCAAATACACCATTAAGCACCCAAAATATGTGTGTATAAACTTGGAACTGTACTCACCTTGAATGTGGAGCTAAGTTTAATCATGACCGTCGTCTTTTTATTCCAGATCAGAACAAGTCCATTCTTTGCCTCAATGACAACATACATACCGATAGTGTGGACTTTATAGGGTATGTCTAACCCTTTGTTTTGTTTGATAACTTTGACATTTTCCTCTTTAAGGATAATTTCATTTTTCTGAAAGAGAAAAAAAAAGTAGTTCATAATAACATCTGTGTTTTTCTAACAACATGATTTAGTGCTTATGAATGATGTACCCCTAGGAAGAGTTTGATGGCAGTAGAGCAGACGTTGTCACTTGTCCCACATGGAATGCTCTCAGTCAGGACCCTGAAGGTGCCCTCCTTACTGTCCCCACAGTAATCCTAGAGGGAAATGATGTCAGTTTCCTACAGTGTTGGGTTAGTTACTGAAAACCAGTAACTAGTTACAGTTACTAGTTACTTTATTTCAAAAGTAACTCCGTTACTAACTCAGTTACTTACACCAAAAAGTAATGCGTTACTGTGAAAAGTAACTATTTAGTTACTTCTTTTCTTCTTCTTTTTTTTTTAAAGCTCCCATTAATGCCCTTTTAGCCTTCATTTCAGTACTGTTATTGCACTGGAGAATAATACAATCTGTTGATCAACTTGACAGGCATTTGCATCACTGAACTCTGCTAAGCAATGTGCTCTACATACAACACACAAACAATGTGGTCTACATACAACACACAAACAATGTGCTCTACATACAACACACAAACAATGTGGTCTACATACAACACACAAACAATGTGGTCTACATACAACACACAAACAATGTGGTCTACATACAACACACAAACAATGTGCTCTACATACAACACACAAACACAAATATATGTTTCAAAGGGCCAACTTATTTCAGGTCAGAACAAATTGACAAAACTATTTTAAATAGCTGCAACATAACATACATAAGTAACAAACAGCATAATAACAACATAGCTGTAAACCAAATAAGTACTTTAACTTTATTTTTACATACCAAAGCCTAACCAGGCGTTTTTTCTGTCAAGGAATTCTGAAATAAAATCTTGTCTGAAGCCCAGAACACTCTACACATTTCCCCAGTTTTAGTTTACAGATAAGAAAAGATTGGCCTGGCCCACTAGGATCCCTCTTTATGTTTGTGAACTTTATATTCTATACATTTAAAGTGATGTGATAATCAAACACTCTAGAAGTCTAGAATGAAAGAGTATATAAGAGAATTGACAGAGTGTATGTACTATAATATATAATAACATTGATTTTGATTCAATATTATGTTTTGAGCAATGACAGTTTGAAAGAAAAAAACCAGCTTTGTTTTATTAGTCAACATTGCAACTTTTTCTAAATTACATTTAACCTTTAAGCTTTTTTATTTCACTTTTGTTATGTTTTTGTTTATTTTAAACACACTCAAATCTTTTGTTTCTAGCCGATACTACATAAAAAATAACGTAAAATAACGCAGTAACGCATCATGTAGTAACGGTAACTGAGTTACTGAATATAAAAAATAACGCGTTAGGTTACTAGTTATCGCCGAAACTAACGGCGTTACACTAATGCGTTAGTCCCAACACTGGTTTCCTATAAACTCTGCTGCTAAAAAATACCCTCTGGACAATGTTCCCTTTAAAATTGGCTCACAAAGTTTCACATACTTGGGTGTCCAGGTTACACAAACAAACGCATGCAGAGTTTTATAAAGCTAACTCTGCTCTACTGTTGTCCGAAGTCCAGGGAGACTTTGAACGCTGGTCCTTACATCATTTATCTACAGTGGCCCGTGTCATCTCTGTTAAAATACTTCCGCGATTTTCCTATCTGTTCAAATGCATACCACTTCTTCTCCTTTAGTCCTTTAAAGTAAATTAGATTAGATCAGATTCTAGACCTTATTTGGAATCAGAAGACTCACAGGTTACATAAACAGTATTTGCAAAGACCCAAATCATCGGGAGGATTAGCACTACCGAACTTTAGATTTTATTCCAGGGCCATAAACATTAGAATTCTTAAATATTATTAATATGATTTTTTTTTTTGTTACTTGTTGTGTGTTGAAGCATTTGATGTATTTTGGACCATTCCTGTCAATTGTTTGTGACTGAAAACCCAATAAACAAATGTTAAAAAACCCAAATTATGTCAGTAGAATGCAAAAACTATTTTTGATAAACACACAAGGCATACCTGAGTGAAGACGTAACCACAGTCCCCATTGAAGGAGAATTTCTTCTCATCATAGGTGATGTAATGGCCTTCCCCGTATATTGTGCAGGTTCCATCGCACTGCTGTTCGGTGCATTGCCATTGTCTGCTTTTGCAAGTGCTGTTGTTACGCAACAAAGTGCATGTGAGACACACATGCACACACTTTAGTCTTTCAAAATGGTCACAACTAAAAAAAGAACGCTGACCAGGTGTTGCAGTCCACTTTGACAGTCTGTCCAGCCTGGTAGGATTGTCCATTGTACGTGCAGGGACATTGGGACTCCTCAATACATCCTCCTTTACCATCGGACAACAGACCAGCAGGGCAGACGCAGCCTGAGACGCAATGTGAGCTGACCTGTACAGTTGTCACATAAGGTTTTAGTATTTGTAAATGACTTACAGTACTGTACACTCAGTGGCCAACATGACAAATTGCTGCTAGGGATGTCCTGATCGATCGGCCAACGATCAGTATCGGCCAATTTTCTTGATGATGTCTTTCAATGCTGATCACAAACGCCGATCCCTTCTGGCTAATATTAGATTAGTTTTTAGTCCCCCAGCTGACAAGCTAACATCTAATTATGTGTCTCCATTCCCCTAAGTTAATAATAATCATCTACATTACGGGAAATAAACTGCAATTCTTAGTATCTTAGGCATCATTATCAAATAATAGGACGAGGCTAAACATGTTACTCACCGAGAACAAGCAAAAGTAGGCATATTATTAGCTAAGCTAGCGTCTAACCTAGCTTGAAATAACAGTAGAAATAAATGCTTAGTAAAGTTTAAGGAACAGATTACAGCAGAAAGTAAGCAACTATTAACAAGAAATGAACAATTAGATTAAAAAGAGTCTAAAGAGAGGATAATGCAACAACAACCATTGTCACAGTCAGTACATGACACGTACTGTAAGAGGAGGGCGCATCGATCCAGAATGGGTGGCGTCGACACCTATCAGTATATGATCGATACTATAGTGATTAGATCAATATTTTTATTTTCTCCAAATCTTTTCTTTTGTTTTGCTAATGTTTACAAATCCAAAGAATAATACCCTGGACACAGGAGGACTTTAAGTGCAAAAACAATTTAAAAGATTAATAGATGGTTTTTGATTTTGTTTCGGTAATTGTTTTGATCAAACAATTGCATGTTATACAAAAGAATAAGGAACTTGTCAAAATATTGTGTTGATATTGTTAAACTGTCAATAGCACTCAAATAGAAAAATGTCTAGTTAATACATGTGATCGGTAGAGGTATTGGTATCGGCCGATCTCACTCATAGATAATCGGTATTGGAATTGGCAGCATAAAACCTGAGCTGAACAATGCTGCTGCACATTCTAGGATGTTACGTCAGAGTATGTCTTTACAATCATATTTATGCACAGTTTTGAGTGACCGGTATTACTGTAAAATATACAGTACAGGCCAAAAGTTTGGACACACCTTCTCATTTCAATGTGTTTTCTTCATTTTCATGACTATTTACATTGTAGATTGTCACTGAAGGCATCAAAACTATGACACCTGTGAAGTGAAAACCATTTCAGGTGACTACCTCTTGAAGTTCATCGAGAGAATGCCAAGAGTGGGCAAAGCAGTTATCAGAGCAAAGGGTGGCTATTTTGAAGAAACTAGAATATAAAATAATGTTTTCAGTTATTTCACCTTTTTATTCGTTAAGTATATAACTCCACATGTGCTCATTCGTAGTTTTGATGCCTTCAGTGACAATCTACTATGTAAATAGTCATGAAAATGAAGAAAACGCATTGAATGAGAAGGTGAGTCCAAACTTTTGGCCTGTACTGTACATATACGATTTATATAAAGTTGTGTAGAGTTGACTGCATCATACTGCTTGATTATTTAAGGGAAGACAATACAAACTATTTACGGCATGATGATATACAGTATATAGTTGTGCACCACTTCAACCACAGTGATACTTAAACATAGTCGAGGTTTCTGTGGTTTATCCGTTATACAGTGCTCAATACCAAGGTAGAGTGGAATATACGTTAGGTCAGGAAAAAATACAGAGACTATATCATCCCTACAAGCCTGTTTCGCAGGTTTCTGTATTTTTTCCTGACCTAACGTAATAATTAAACATATTGTTATATGACTACCTCTATGACCGAGAGAGAGACACATTTAACATCAGTTAAGAATTAGAGTCACAGTCTTACACATTCTGTGTCCAAAGTTTGGCAGGTTTTCTGGCACTCTGACCCCGTATCACCTGGCTTTGCACTTGAGCAGTTGAAGAAAGTCATTGGCGCGCTGCAGGCTGATCACAGTGATTGAACATGTTAGAGAGGACACCACAAAAACAAAAAAACAAAAACAAATCCATAATTACTAAATTGTATCTATTTTTAAGAACAGGCTGCAATACATTTGGGTGCATTCATACATACTTTCAGTTGTGTGGTTTCCTGCACAGGTTAATTTTCCACTATGGCAGGAGCTGAAATGCAAAGAAAACCATTTGGCAAAAATGTATATTTCGTCTTTTATAAGGGATTTCATGCTCATTAAGGCAACTGTGTGCAAATGGCTAATGGTGGTAAGACTACATAAAGGAAAAAAACATTGGCGATCTCCCCGCTATTGTGGAACCTCAATTTACGAACCCCTTATTGTACGAACTTTTCGATTTACGAGCTGCAGATTGAATAAAAATATGCTTTTGGGTACAACTCTTTTCTCAGTGTACGAACGTTTCATCCACCCACTGTGTGCCTCGCCGCGCAGCCATTTTGTGCACGGCAGCACATCCAGTGTGGTGGGCTGGCTGATCGCTCTGTTGTTAGCTATTGTGATAGTATGTTTGGGGTTTGCTTTTTAAGTATTTTTTTGCCCTTTTTTCTAATTTTGCTAACTCAAAAAGACTTCAAAGAAAGCAATGGCCAGGCCATTTGTGATTTGAAAAAAACATTACCGGCAAGGTAAAGTAGATGTATTTTTATTTCTCATAATGGTAGAGCGATTTAGCTGTTAAAGTAAAGGAGTTTTGTGATTTCAGTGTGACAGTGTGTGTGCGTGTTGACAGGGTGGCTGCATATAAGGACAATTCAGCTATGTAGTTGTTGTTTCAGCTTTGTTATTAAATAAAAGGTTGATCCTTCACCGCCTTGTTATATATGTGTTATATACAGTACTGTAAAGCGCTTTGTTCAAAGTGTAGCTTACAAACTTTTAATAAAATATGGACTTTTGTCAAGGCTGGAACCCATTATTCATGTTTACATTGTTTTTTTATAGAGATATTTGCTTCAATACCCAAACTTTTCAATTACAAACCCTGTTCAAGAACTAATCAGGTTCGTAAATGATGTTTCCACTGTAAGTTGTTGCAGTGGCGGGCCGTGCGTTTCCCACCTAGGCCTTCAGTGATGTCCGACTTCAATGATTACTTCTCAAAATACCATAATTTATGTCACCATATGACCATTCCTGGAGAAATACTATACAAAAATACACTTGCACACTGCTGGGCATTGAAACACCTAAACAGTGCACAAAACGGGCTATTTTCTGGCGCATTTAAAAATTAAACCCACATCAGCAATTAAAACCTATCTCATGTGGTATTGTCAAAATTACAATAATTGTAAAAAAACAAAAAAAAATATTAAACTTGACAAAATAGAGAAGTACAATATTTGAACTCACAGTTTGTCGCACCCATTTCATGCCGTATAAGCCAGTGGTAGCACTCGAAGTCAGTTGATTCGAGTGGAAGTGGCGGGCATTTCACTATTTCATCGCCGGGATAGCTTAGCTAGCTTCCGGGGTTGGTCGAACATCGTCTCACAAGATGTACTTTCTCTTTAAATATCCTTCTTGAAAATGGCCTTGCAAATATATATCTGCCACCTAATCAACGTTTTGCTCTCCTTCTTTGTGGGTTTCTACGCTATTGCTCTGCTCCAGTGCAACACTTCCTGCTTTCGTAAAGTGCCACTTCTGATTGGATACTCACTTGGGAGTGACAAGTGAGTATCCAATCACAGGACGCGTAAATGTCACGTTCAATGTGAGACCAGCTAGAAGGCCTTACTGACAACAACTCGTGATCTGATTGGCTATAGCAATTATCTATCAACTGTATGTGCCCGTTCACTTACAGTGCACAGGCGCCCGCATTGTTGATTCTGAAGGCGCCGGGCAGATTTCGTACAGCATGGCAACATAAGCTAGCTGAATTCTGATTGGATAAAAACTCTTACCTAAAAACAACAGCACTGGAAGGAGCATAATATGACATGAAGAGAATATAATACTTTTAAATATTTAGGGAAAGTAAAACTTTTGTCTTTAATTATGATTATGATTTCTGGTTGTTAGGCTAGCAGAGAAGGTCTTGCTGGCCCTGACGGCACACCACTTGTCATGATCCGTGGTCCGGATCATGTTTTTGTTATGTTCTGTTAGTTTTGGACTCTTTTAGTTCCTGTTTGACACCTGAGTTTGTTTTAGTTACCATGGCTACTTCTGATTTTCACCTGCCTCTGGTGTTCGGGACGCGCACCTGCTTCTAATCAGAGGACCATTTAAGCCTGCCTTTGCCAGTCAGTCGTCCTGGCGTCATAATTGGTTTCACGCAACAGTTTCGTGTTTGTTCTATGCCATAGTTAATGCTAGTTGTTTCATGCCACAGTTTCGTGTTTGTTTCATGCCACAGCTTCGTAAGGTTCATGTCTATAGTTTCATGTCCTAAGTTTTTGCCTTAGCTTCCGCGTGCGAGAGGCACGTTTGCCTTCGGGTTGTTTTCTGTTTTGTACCTCGTTGATTGTTTCTTAATATTAAATCATGTTCCTACCTGCAAGTCCTGTCCGGAGTGATCCGTTTGCATCCCGGGGAAACAAACCAACATGAAACTATAGACATGAACCTCACGAAACTGTGGCATGAAACAAACATGAAACTGTGGCATGAAACAACTAGCATTAACTATGGCATAGAACAAACACAAAACTGTGGCATGAAACCAATAATGACGCCAGGACGACTGACTTGCAAAGGCAGGCTTAAATAGTCCTCTGATTAGAAGCAGGTGCGCGTCCCGAACACCAGAGGCAGGTGAAAATCATAAGTAGCCATGGTAACTAAAACAAACTCACGTGTCAAACAGGAACCTTAAAGAGTCCAAAACTAACAGAACATAACAAAAACATGATCCGGACCACGGATCATGACACAACTGAGTTGTTGTATGTGATGTATTGTACGTATAACAGTGGACTATTGCTTCATCAGCAAATACTCACCAAATTTGTCCATGAGCCCTGATGGTCTGCTTGGGCCGCACAACCATGTCCCCTACATGGCAGGAGCACTGGGACGCTGGCACACATGCCCCCCTCTCGTTGAGGTAAGTGCCCTCCGCACAGCCACAGCCATCCACGGGCGTAAACTTCACCTCACAGGTTAAATCCGCCTTACTCAGAGAGTGGCATGTGCGGCCACAGCTTGTCATGTGGTAGTCAAACACGAAAGTGGAAGGGCAGGTTGTCGTGTATTTTTCTGTGAAAGAACAAGACGCAGCTCTGTTGGTTTTGAATGATTGATAACGTTGGGGATTTTTTTTTTAGAGTGAAACCTACTGCACGCCACCTCCCGCCATCCACTCAAGGAGACACCAGCGGCGGCACATGCATGAACATAGGAAGACATGACAGCACACATGCAGTCCTCGCTGTTTTCACAGGCACATGCGTCGTAGATACAGGACTGGAAAGAGAGACAGAGGGCATCAAGATGATTGCATTTGTTGCTAATGTTGTGATTCCCTTCATTGTTAGTATGTAAGGATTGTGCAAAAAAGGTCTTATGATTACCACAAAGATATGACCATTACATGAAATTATCATTCTGAACAGAATTAGAGAAAAATATCTCAGCCTTTCCACCAGCAAAATAAATGACACCACCTCAGATAAATTCTAACAAAACGGAAACTCTGATAATTGCTCCCGATAAAAAGATCCACCTGATCAAGAACTCCCTTGGTGCTCTGGGTGCATCTGTTAAAAGCAGCCTCAGAAACATTGGGCTTGTGTTTGATCAGTCAATGTCTATGGAGGGTCACTGCCGTCAACTGACCAAAAACTCTTTTATCATCTCAGAAATATTTCTAAAGTGAGAAATTTGTTGTCAAAATTGGATCTCAAAATGATCATTCACACGTTCATTTCGTCTAGTATCTTTTCAGTCTTTTCAACAAGTCAACGCTAAAGAGACTTCAGGCTGCCAGACTTTTGACCGGTGCACCCAGAACAGTCCATATCACCTCCTGTTCTATCCAGTCTTCATTGGCTTCCAGTTAAATTCCGCATTGAGTTTAAAATTTTAGTCCTGACATGTGTGCAATGCACGGGTATTTGTGCCTAAGTGCATTACTTGGCTTTAACCAGTAGAGGCGCTAGTTTCGACTAGTTTGCTGTATAAAGATGACAAACATCCTCTATGGCTGAAACTTCTCATCTTAATTCAACACTGGCATGGAAGCAGGAGTTCACAACATTCAGCACAACATCCTGATCTCAATACATTAATTAAGTTTATTAAATATAAGATTAGGAAAGAACAATTAAAGGTAAATAATGAATAAATCCCATCCACTAAAGTCGAGATCCATTTACACAAAATAAAATTGGTATGGGATGAGGAAGAAGCCAGATTAATTAATGCGAGGATTTTCTTACACATTTTGATATTTTTCAAAAGTGGCGTGCATAAGAGAGTGGAGTCCGACTGTTCAGTCAGAAATACTTACAGTGAAATATTCTTCTGGGTTTATCTCTGAATGACACTTGGAAAACACCCCAGTTGTGTTGGTCAGCAAGGAGCACCAGTGATTGGCATATTTCTCTAAAAAAGACAATAACATATCCCTAAATTGATGGCTAGATTTGAAGAATACAGAGCAATATAATGTAGATCCATTCTGTGTGGTACAAAACATTAATATTATAATATATTGTATGGTAACACAACATTGAATATCATATTTGTTGCTGACAGATGTCGGATTTTGTGTGTTTTGTTTCAGTAAAACACCACGCCATATTGTTGTCATGAGTTCAGTTCAAGGCGCATCCAAAGATTAACACTGGCCATATTGTTTGGCTTTTTCTTTGGCTTAGTTTTGCAGTAATTCTAACACATTAAAGACCAGAACCAGAAGTGTCAAGAATAGTAGCAAAGAAGACACCATCGTCATGTCATCACAATTGTTGTCACTTCGTCTGCATGAAAGGTTACGATGTTTACATTTTTTTAAATCGTTCTACAGTGCTTAACTAATTTTTACGCTTGTGTGACAAAGGACTCATGTGTGTCTTCTGGCATAAGCCATTGGATGCTTTCTAGAGTTTTTTTTGTTTAAGTTTTAATATTGACTATGATATTTTTTAATGTTTAGATCACAATTTTGAATTTTGATTAAACATTAATAATCACAGTAAATTACTTGCTTTCATTATTTAAATACTATTTAGACACAAATGCATTTCTATTGAAAATGTCATTTATATTTTACTTGCATTGCATGCATTGACCTGATCATTGACCATCAACATTGTATGTTTATATATATATAGTATTACTTTTATAGTTATTAAAATAACACAACTAATAAACAAACAAAAAATATTACATTTAATAACTTAATGATTAAGGGACAAACGGTAGGAAATGGATGGATGGTGATGATGAATAACAGGCAAAAACAGACATAATAAGGCCATATGGTATGCTTTAAAAAAATATTAATATGTATTATAAAAAAAATGTCTTAACTTCAAATGTATAAAAAATATGCTTCCATCCATTCATACCCTTTCTACCCCTCTCAGGGTCAAGGGGGTGACTGGAGCCTATTCAGCTGCATTCGGGCGGAAGATGAGGTACACCCTGGACAAGTCGCCACCTCATCGCAGGGCCAACGTGTGTGTATATATATATATATATATATATATATATATATATATATATATATATATATATATATATATATATATATATATATATATATATATATATATATATATATATATATATATATATATACATATATATATATATATATATACATATATATATATATATATATATATATATATATATATATATATATATATATATATATATATACAATTATTATATTAAAGCAATTATTATTTTTTAAACTTTTATAGTTATTAAGTTAACACAACTGATCAACAAACAAAAAAATATCAAATTTAATAATTTAATGAATAACAGGCAAAAACAGACAAAATAAGGCCATATGGTATGCTTTAAAAAAAATATATATATATTATACATTCAAAAAATATCTTAACTGAAAATGTATAAAAACTATGCTTGTAAAAAATATATATTTTAAAAATAAAGCATCCAATATGTACAAACATATCTATAAAATGCAACAATTTACAAGGACCAAGAGCTAAATCAAAGCCAAGGCTTTGAAAGCAGGTCGGGGAAGACATATATAAATGCTGGTAGGTTGTATACTGTTTGTAAATGTTGTAGACACATTTTTAAAGTATATATATATATATATATTTTTTTTTTTTTTAAATAATTTTTTTATTGCTGCTTTCATTGATTTATTAAATGCCTTTTACTGAATATGCACAAGCACTGTTTTTAATATTATGTGATAATGCCTTTTATACTGTATTTTTTTTGTTCTATGTAATATATGTGATTGTATGTCTACTTGGACTTTGGAGTCTACAATAAAGCTCGATTGATTGATTGATTGATTGATTGATTGAAATGGGGGAATTGTTGACAGAGAGAGTGATTAATCTGCATTTATACATAAATCATGTGCTCATTTTTGTTTGACCCTTGATATGTCCATTTTTTCCATTAGGATTTTTTAAAATTTAAAATTTATAAAATACAATATGTTTGACCTCAAAGGTTTCACTGTATTCTTGTACTGTTAATCCAAATAACCAATCAAATCTTGTTTTTAGCAGTTTGCTGATCCACTATTGTATTTTTCCAATGTAGTGATTATAGCATGGTTGCTGTATTGTTGCTATGGCTTCGCATGGTGAATTATATTGATATATTGAATATTGATGGGTGAGAACCTACCTTTGTCAACGCTCAAAAGGCAGGGGTCACCGAGTGATTTGCTGACGTCTGAACATCCTCCTTTGGCCCTCCACGAGTTGGCAAATGTAGCAGCCGTCCCTTCAATCATTCCACATATGGTTTTGAAGTCATCCACTTCGACATTGTTAAAATCCCCACAAAGTCCTGCACAGAGATAGAAATGATTGAAGAAGATGGGCAGACACAAGTTAAGGGTCATGAATATTCCACAACTCACCATGGAGTTTGCCTTTATGGGACACGTCGGCTTTGATGTACACCTGCATGATGGGCGTGAGCTGGATCTCCAGGTGAAGCCCGTAGACCGTGTGGATCACAATGTAAAATGTGGAGGGGCTGAAGATTGTTATGTCATCTGTAGGGAAAACAAAGCATTATTCAGCGTGGAATTAAAGAGAAAAGACACACCGAGCACTCACCCGTGAAGAGAGGCAGCTGAGAAACGAGTTTGTTGACCAAAACTTGGCCGCTTGTTTCCACGACAACCACCTGCATTAAATATGACATGAGTCACGTTGCGTAAAACAATATGTCATCTTTCATTCTTACCAGGGATTGTGGCAGCACCAGAGCGACTGCGTTCAGGCAAGTTGATTTATCCGATTTTTCACATTTGACAAGTTCCCCTAGGACAGTGAAGGTCCCATTCACCTGCTGCAGAAGACACCATGTAGTATTGCAGTTTCATAGGAACAAGTCTGGTTCATTTTATATCCAGCAGGGTCTAGGGATGCCAGAAGATCTCTCCATAATCAAGCAAGAGCTTTTCTTCCTATTATTTTAGGTAGATTTAAATGCATTAACTTATAAAATCGGATTAACACATCTGGATTATGCGATTGGAAACCAAATTTCTGGAGGGCGTGTGTGCGACCAGAGAAGACCCTCAGTATCTTGTCCAAACTCAACCCAAGGAAGCAGATACCATTCAATAAAAAACATTACAACAATTGTAATGAAGATGTTCATTTTCATTTGTTTCACAAATTAAAAAAACAGAACATTTTGAAGGGCATCGATGGTAGAAAAAGAGAATAGAGATTTATTTAAGAAGGCAACACTAAATTGGCCCTAGTGTGTGAATGTTGTCTGTCTATCTGTGTTGGCCCTGTGATGAGGTGGTGACTTGTCCAGGGTGTACCCCGCCTTCCGCCCGAATGCAGCTGAGATAGGCTCCGGCACCCCCCGCGACCCCAAAAGGGACAAGCGGTAGAAAATGGAGGGATGGTAGCTAAGGAAATGTAAAATACCGGCTTAATTCAGACTCTATCTACTGTATCTATGTCGGCTCAGTGGCCTAGTGGAGTGTCCGCCCTGAGATCGGTAGGTCGTGAGTTCAAATCCCGGCCGAGTCATACCAAAGACTATAAAACATGGGACCCATTACCTCCCTGCTGGGCACTCAGCATCAAGGGTTGGAAAATGGGGGTTAAATCACCAAAAATGATTCCCGGGCGCGGCCACTGCTGCTGCTCACTGCTCCCCATCAAGGGTGATGGGTCAAATGCAGAGAATAATTTCGCCACACCTAGTGTGCATGTGACAATCATTGGTACTTTAACTTTTGACTCCCGAATGAAATACGAATGAGATGAAAGATAATGACGCAGGTATGTTAAAGGCGAATAATAAAGCGTACACAAACCTCTTCACGATGCATTTGTGCACTCCAGACTGATTAACAATAACTTTGTATTCCACACATCTGGCAAGATAGTCCAGAACAGGGGTGTCAAGGTCAAGGTCAAGGCCAAGGAATGGATTATCTATGGCCCCCGGGATGATATTTGATTAGTACTAGAACCGGCCCGCAGGCCACAGCCGCCTGCTGCTGTTTTGCACATACCATATTTCATCAGTGTTGGCGCTAGGAATTTTCAAAATGGGGTCCCAGGGACCCCTTGAAGTCATAAAAATGGGGTCCCACAGTAAATTTTTGGGGTCCCACTTTTTTGTAACCGTTTTGAAAACAAATGATAAATGTAAGCATTATCCTGTTATAGCTCACATTCTATATTGTGTTTTGGAAAAAGGTTGTGATAAACGTTACTTGATTCATTAAAAAAAAATAATACAAAAGAAAACACATTTTTATGCATATGTAAATGTATTCAGTTATAAACATTCATTCACTTTCTTCTTTCCTTCATGAATCTAAACTTTACAGCTGCCAGGTTTTTTTTTCTATATTTTTACTGTAATATTTTCAGAATGTGTTTGTTCTATTTTTGGCCAATGTAAGACAAAGAAAAAAACCTGAAGTTGTCTTTATTTTTTAGTTTTAATGCCATGATTTTAATAGTCCGGCCCGCGTGTGCACAGATTTTCCTCCATGAGCTAAAATGACTTTGACACCCCTGGTCCAGAACAATAGCAAGTTTTCTTTGGAACAGTATCAGATAAGATACAAAAGGTATTTTCCTTGGGATTTAAAACTCCTTCCATGAATCCACAGAGGAATGAACTTGGAGAAATTAAAAAGTTTTCTTTCCGTCATTTTCATCCGAAAATTCCTTCCAAAAGACTCTTGCGCCGGTCTTTCCTTGCATCGGACCTGCATCCGCCCTGATACATTCTTGGCAGTAGCGTCATGTTCATAGCGCAGTCCAAGATGATTTCTTGATGCTGTCTGCTATTTAACATCAGCATAGCCATTAGAGACGTAATATGTGCCAATATTACAGCGGACATCACTTAAAACAAGTTGTAAGGAGCCGCAGATGGCGAGTGTGACGTCATAGGTCAACCGGAAAAGTATGAAATAAGCCTCCCCTAGTGTACGGGAGGCACACGCCGTACGACCAAGAGAACATGGACACTTGGACTTCACACGTAGGTGTGAGAATACAAAAATACAACTATTTGAGAAATCAGACTAATTTAGAGCATGGAAACGTAGTGACTGTTAGAGGTAAATGTCAGCCCTTAACACGTCAGCGTCTGCTGATGTGTTAGTTAGTTAGTATGTGTTCCTGCTTTTTCAAGTAGAGGGATTTCAATTAGATGGTGCAAGGTGGCCAAGATTGTGTCAGAAAGTAAAATCAATGGAATGTAATTCACAGGCACAAACTGTTTTTTATTACTTATATTTTCATTCATTATTTTTTGTTCGATTTGATCATTTTGCATTAAAAAGTAAAATGAATGGAATGTAATCCACAGTCACAAACTCTTTTATTTTTTATTACTTTCATTTTCATTCATTATTTTTCGTTCGATTTGATCATTTTCCATTAAAATCGATGACTGAACAATTTGTTTCCCATGTGTTTGTATTCCTCCAAAACATGCGTCAAAAACACATCTAGGTTTGAGTTCAATATTGTAGTATAAAAATGGGCCAGTCTGGACCAAACAGTCCGGGGGCAAAATTTTTGTCCATATATATATATATATATATATATATATATATATATATATATATATATATATATATATATATATATATATATATATATATATATATATATATATATATATATATATATATATATATATATATATATATATATATATATATATATATACATATATATGAACACATGTGGAGTTATGTACTTAACACAAAAAGGTGAAATAACTGAAAACATGTTTTATATTCTAGTTTCTTCAAAATAGACACCCTTTGCTCTGATTACCGCTTTGCACACTCTTGGCATTCTCTCGATGAGCTTCAAGCACACCTGTGAAGTGAAAACCATTTCAGGTGACTACCTCTTGAAGCTCATTGAGAGAATGCCAAGAGTGTGTGAGAAAGTAATCAGAGCAAAGGGTGGCAATTTTGAAGAAACTAGAATATAAAACATGTTTTCAGTTATTCCACCTTTTTATTGTTAAGTACATAACTCCACATTTTATTCATAGTTTTAATGTCTTCAGTAACAATCTACAATGTAAATAGTCATAAAAATAAAGAAAACACATTGAATGAGAAGGTGTGTCCAAACTTTTGGCTTGTACTTTATATATATATATATATATATATATATATATATATATATATATATACATAAAAACATTTTTTGTATTCGATTTTGTCTTTCCAAAAAAGGTTTAGAAAAATGGGGTCGTCTTATATTTGGGTCAGTGCACTTAAAACATTGCCTTCACAGTAAATGAATGATGGCAACATTTTCTAAAGTGTAAATCAATGTCATTGGACACAGGTGCTAATGTTTCCCTCCCTTCACAGTACAACTTACTTTTTAAGGTAAATTCTTTAAATTAAATGAAATTCTTCTTCGTAGTATGAGCAGGAATACCGATGAAGTCCTGGTTAATTACAGCGGTTTAGTTGTCTGTAACAGTGTGAATGCCTTACTCTTGTTAAAACATAGGAGCAGTCGCCATGGAAACTGTATGTCTTTTCATCATAGGTGGCGATGTGGGAGCCTCCCAGGACGGAGCACATACCAGGACAGTCCATGTCACTACACCTCCATTCACCCTGAGTACAAGTGCTGCAAAAACATTTTGGCCACTTTAACAAAAATGATGTAGATAAATGTTTTATGTAGAATAGTGTGTGGTCATCACCATGACTGACAGGCCTTTGAGTACGATTCTCCGGGTTTGTACTGCTGACCGTTGTGTACGCAAGAGCACTGGTCCACAGGCAGACACCCACTTCCACCAATGTCGTCCAAGATGGTCCCTTGGGAGATGTATTTAAAAAAATGACTGGCTAAAACAAACGTGCACTAGATATTTGTCACGGGGGAGCTTTTATGACTTGCACATCACATATAAACCAACAGATAATAATTGTGTGAATATATTTAAGGGACAAGTAGATATTGTTTGCCTCGTGCGTGTGAATAGACATACACATTTGCCACACATGCAAAATGCAACAAGCTCAAATACAAAAACTCAACTCATACAGTAACAATGCTCAGTTATTCCCAGTTGCAGCTTAGTAATAATAAATATAAAGTTGAATAAACGCCTTTTTCACTGTTATTATTAGAGATGTCCGATAATGGCTTTTTTGCCGATATTGTCCAACTCTTAATTACCGATTCCGATATCAACCAATACCGATATATACAGTCGTGGAATTAACACATTATTATACCTAATTTTGTTGTGATGCCCCGCTGGATGCATTAAACAATGTAACAAGGTTTCCCAAAATAAATCAACTGAAGTTATGGAAAAAAATGCCCACATGGCACTGCCATATTTATTAATGAAGTCACAAAGTGCATTCTTTTTTTTAACATGCCTCAAAACAGCAGCTTTGAATTTGAGACATGCTCTCCCTGAGAGAGCATGAGGAGGTTGAGGTGGGCGGGGTTGAGGTGTGTGGGGGGTAGGGTGTAGCGTACACCCCCTATTGTAGCGTCTCGGAAGAGTTGACGTATACGCACAAGCGAGTAAGCATAGAGATGGCCTATAAATTTGAGTCCTGGCATTCTGTGCGTTGCATGGTGTGGCCCCTCAGTACATCACTGACTTGCTATGCCCCTACTCTTCAGGGCCCAGCCTTCGGTCTTCAGGCCAGGGTCTTCTAAAGATCCCAAAAACTTGTTTTAAAACCCGTGGAGACCTGGCATTGCAAGCTATAGCTCCCAGAACAATTTGCACCAGTCCCTCCGTGATCTTGACTGTGTTAACACTTTTAAGAAACATTTGAAAACTTCTCCTTGTAGTAAAGCTTTTAGTTAATGCACCTTTTAACTATCAATTTTAAAACACTTTGTATTCTTTTTATGATGTTACCCCTGTTGTTTTAATTCATTTGTGGTTTTACTTCACCTATGTTTTGTACAGTGCTTTGTGATTTTATCTGTGAAAATTGCTTTATAAATAAAATGTACTTACTTACTTACTTACTATAAACATCTTTATAAAACATGATTCTTAAAAAAAATGGAATGCAATAAAATAAATTAATTAATTTAAACAAATCATTTTAAAAAAATTATCAATCGATTTAGAATTGAAATAAATAACAACCGTAATTCAAATGTGGATAGTTTTTTTTTTTTTTTAGCACCCCTAATAAACATAGAAAATGACAAAATAATATCAGATCATAGAAGTTAATAATAATAATAATTTAATGTGTATAATTTAAGTCCTAAGTCTACTGATGTGGTAAAAAAAACAAATCTTGCTGGTAATAAACCATCCATACGAACAAAAATGTAACAACAGAAATTAGCAGAAAAAACTAATGCCTATTGCATCTGTTAAGCTGTTAAGGTGAGTGAAACGAGCGCTCTCTCTGTGACGTATTGTCCCTGTTACACCGCTGCTATCAATTAACTGATTTCTAAGGGTGATAATTACAGATGGGGGCGGGGGGTATATTGGGGGGTGTATATTGTAGCGTCCCGGAAGAGTTAGTGCTGCAAGGGGTTTTGGTTATTTGTTCTGTTGTGTTTATGTTGGATGTTCTCCCGAAATGTGTTTGTCATTCTTTCTTGGTGTGGGTTCACAGTGTGGCGCATATTTGTAACAGTGTTAAAGTTGTTTATACAGCTACCCTCAGTGTGACCTGTATGGCTGTTGATCAAGTATGCATTGCATTCACTTGTGTGTGTAAAAGCCGCATATATTATGTGACTTGGCCGGCACGCTGTTTGTATGGAGGAAAAGTGGACGTGACGACAGGTTGTAGAGGACGCTAAAGGCACGCCCCCAATAATGTTGTCTGGGTGGAAATTGGGAGAATGGTTGCCCCGGGAGATTTTCGGGTGGGGCACTGAAATTCGGGAGTCTCCGATATTACATTTTAAAGCATTTATCGGTCGATATTATCGGACATCTCAAGTGATGATGTGCATACGGTATGTTGTCTACCATTTTTCTTCAGATGACGTACTTTTCATCCAAACTTACCAGGTGGACAGAAGCATCCATCCACGCAGTGTTCCTCACACACTTCACTCCTCTGTGGGTTGCTGCAGGTGTCCGTGCAGGGACTCCCACACTCTTTGTACACCATGTTAAGTGGGCATGTTTTTTTAGCTAGTGTGGATAAAGAAGAGGGACAATCGAGTTAATATATGTTAATGTATAAACATCCATTTTCTATACAGCTTGTCCCCATCAGGGTCACGATTGAGCTGGAGCCTATCCCAGCTAACTTTAGCAATCACATGTAGATAAATCTATACACGTTTGTATTTACACCTGTGGACAATTTAGAGACTTTTATTTTTTATTGCACTGTTGGAGGACATGCAGAGACATCCTTGCCTACCGCATATATGGGCATTCCATTCCTGTGGCTCCCCTCCCGCATGAGCGCATTGGCGCGAGTACTCGGACATGGTGGAGCACAGACACGGACTGGAGCCATTACAGTTGCACAAGTCCTTCACGCACGCTTCCACAAAAGCGTCCGTGTTTATTAAGTCTTCGCAGCTGTGGAAAGCAGGTCCCGACATGGCGTTCTGACAGATGGATCTCTGCGGTGGGGCAGAAAAATATTTGTAATTTGTCTTGAACAAATAGTCGAGGCGTACTTTCCACTGAATACCACCTGAATTTTGGAGCAGATCTGTGGCTCAGGAGACAACGTTTCATCACAGTTTTCAGTGGGACCGTTGGTTTTCCAGGCCTCCCCGACGTCCTCGATGTCCCCTAATTCTGGAAGGAAAATAGATTTTAGTACATTATCCCCATACAACTTTGGAGCCTTGAGTATTGGCCGATACCGATATTAATCCAATAGTATACAAGCAGGAATCATACATGCTTTTATTATTTTGCAGTGCGGAATGTTAGAAAAGGCTAATCAAATGAAATGACTCAAACAGAGAACAAAAGTTTTGTGAAAAAAACTAACCTATTCATTATTATTGTTATTATTATAAGATTACATTTGGTATAAAATGCGGCTGCTAGACTTTTGACAAGGACAAGAACGTTTGATCATATTACGCCTATACTGTACTGGCTCACCTTCACCTGTGCACTTAAGATGCAATTTGGAGGTTTGAGGAGGACGACCCACATCTGCGGTCCCTCCCGTTGTTCCCATTGGGTTTGCGTTGACTTTTTTCTTGCCCGGATGTGGGATCAGATCCAAAGATGTCCTTGTGGTTTGTGAAGCCCTTTTAGGCATTTGTGATTAAGGGCAATATAAATACATTTTGATTGATTGATTATTATTATTATAATTATTATTATCCAAAATGAACTTACGCTGTCTTTAAGATGAAGTAGAGTGGTAATTGTCACAATCATTAGGAAAGTTAAGCTAATGACGTAGTAAGTTGAATGATGCGGACACATGAGTTACTGTATTGAATACCTTTAATAAACTTCTGCCTTGGAGACTACCTGTATTTCATTATTTAGTGTATATGTTTATATGAACACATGTGCTGTTTAAAACGGCAATATTATATAATTAAGGACAACTATTACATATGTCTAGCTTGTGTGCTACTGTGTGCTTAGCTGTTGTGTAGCTGCGAGCTACTAATACACACAAAAAAATAACCCAATTTTAACCCAACTGCTGGTTCAGAAAAGGACGAACCCCTTATTTGAGTTATTTTAACATTTTACATTTTTTCAACCCAACTTTTGCGTTGAAATATTTAACCAAAAAGTTGAGTTATGATAACTTATTGTTGGGTTATTCCCATTCAAACTATCGGGTTGAATTATTTAACCCAAAAGTTGAGTTATGCTAACTCAATGTTGGTGGATTCATAACCCAATGGGTTATGAAATTGGGTTGAATTTAATTAACACAAACGCTGAGTTAGGCTGACTACAATGTTGGGTTATTCCAAACCCAACTATTTGGTTGTGCAATTTAGCGCTCCTTGACCCAATAGTTGGTTAAAAATGATACATTTTACTGCTGGTTTGTCCTACTCCTTTCCAATTACTGATCACAATTATTTTTATTCCATTAAAATATACTCAAAAGCCAGATATGAGTGACATATCTTTTTACAAAAATTGCCGCGTATGGTCATCGTAGTTCTATACATCATGCTCAAATAGTTTCATGTACATAAAATGTGTGATTGTAAATACTGTTAATGAGATTAATCCGTAATAAAATTCCCTTCAAGAAAAAAGTACCTTAATAATAAAGAAAGCCTTTTACCCAAAAATGCGTTTCTCATTGAAAAACAACCCAAAAATAGTTCATACTTTTGGAAACCCAGAAATGTAGTTAAAATAATACCCTTATAACCCAAAAAATGGATTGCTCTTCATAAAAATAACTCCAAAATTTAACCCAACACTCGTAACTCATAAATTGGGTTATCGAAATAACCCAACATTTTTTAGTGTGTAACCTACAGTATAGCCAAAGATGCTTACCTTTTGTAAATTACTTCACTAAAATACAACGACTGCTTGTATCGTAAATGCAAGCCAATATAATCTGATGCTTGCTTTTATGCTGACATTGGACCGAAATCCGATACCAATATCGGATCGGGACATCCCTACATTTGAATACAGACGTTGTGAGGTATGGCTTGAACCTACCCTGAACCTGATCTCCATTGAAGTCACCACACAAGCCACAAGTCTGGTTCTTGTATTTCGCATCCAACTCAACCTGGAAATGACAAATTACAAAAGTGATGTAAGAAATACAAATGGGATTTATGGCTCTTTGAAGGAAGTCCGATCTTGAGGAGCTGTTCCTTTTAAAGAGCTGTTGAAAAGATGAGCTCATGAGTTTTTTGTTTTTTTTTAAGCCGAAAACAATTACTGGTAGCAGTGTTAGGATAAGATGTGGATCAGAATAATTTCACGGTCAAAAATAAACTCCATAAACATTATATCAATTCACCTTGCTACAATAATAGGTACACCTGCACACTTTAAGCAGCATTTATCAGAATCAGAATCAGAAGTAATTTATTAATCCCCGAGGGGAAATGAAGATTTTCAGCACAATCCCATTCAAGAGCAGACAAACATTACAGGGAGACAGAACAGGATCGCTGACGTTGTGTGCAATGACGTACAGTATGTCATTGCATGTTGCGCGTACTCTCTCGTAGTTGCTGCGATTTTTGTTTTGTTTCTTGCATTGAACAAAGAGAGCACAGTCTACCAAGTCAAATTTATTTTTGTGTTAAACATATTTAGCAAACAAAGATCATTCTGATTCTGATGCCATGATCTGACCAATCTGATCTGTTCCCAAGCACAGCCTGACTTTACTGACGTTATCACTATTGCATCCTGCATATTACAGACTTATTGCACATCACAAGATCAATGCACATTATAGACTATGCACCTGGCTTTTTTTGCACAACTCCTTCTCTACATTTTTTGTCACTGTATATTTCTCTTATGTATATATTTGTACTTTGCACCAAATCTTTCTAAAGTATTACTTGTATATAATGTTGATAGGTGACTTGCTGTAGAGTATACACCTAGAGTACTTGCTTGCTCAGTGAATGTATACTATGTAATGTATATAATGTAATATAATGTATACTTGTTGTATGTCTATTTGTTGTATGTTTAGAGAGCTAACAACTGCCGAAGACAAATTCCTTGTATATGCAAGTATACTTGGCCAAATAAACCTGATTCTGATGCCATGATTAGATGAAAAGCTCCTCCCCCTCTGGCTGAGAGCTTGACTTAACGTCCAAATAAGTACGTCCACCTCGCTGTGATGTCACATTGTAGCCAGACTGCAAAACCCCGCCGACAGAGGCAATGTAAACTGCGTGCAAGCTCACACCAAAATGCACGGACCTTATGATTTGACGCTTTGGGATTGTTTAACACGATTGTCCAACATTGTAACAACATTTATAAGTCAGAAAAGATTAAAATCATCACAGGTCTCCTTTAAACTACTCTATATATTCACATCAATGAACCAGAAAAGTGAATTGAAACGCAATATATAGCGCTTTACTAGACACTCAAAGCGCTTTACATAGAAGTGAGAACCCATCATTCATTCACACCTGGTGGTGGTAAGCTACTTTCGTAGCCACAGCTGCCCTGGGGTAGACTGACGGAAGCGTGGCTGCCAGTTTGCGCCTACGGCCCCTCCGACCACAACCCGTCATTCATTATTTATTCACCAGTGTGAGCGGCTCTGGGGGCAAGGGTGAAGTGTCCTGCCCAAGGACACAACGGCAGCGATTTGAATCTCAAGAGGCGGGGAGCCAACCTGCAACCCCTCAGGTTTCTGGCACGGCCGCTCTACCCACTACGCCATGCCGCCCCGTGATAGTTTGTTTACTTTGACCCTGACCCATTTTCTAGTTCAGTTGCCAGTGGTCAGAAATTGCCCCAAGTGGAGGAGTTCAAGTACCTCGGAGTCTTGTTCAAGAGTGAGGGAAGAGTGGATCGTGAGATCGACAGGCGGATCGGTGTGGCGTCTTCAGTAATGCGGATGCTGTATCGATCCGTTGTGGTGAAGAAGGAGCTGAGCCGGAAGGCAAAGCTCTCAATTTACCGGTCGATCTACGTTCCCATCCTCACCTATGGTCATGAGCTTTGGGTTATGACCGAAAGGACAAGATCACGGGTACAAGCGGCCGAAATGAGTTTCCTCCGCCGGGTGGCGGGTCTCTCCCTTAGAGATAGGGTGAGAAGCTCTGTCATCCGGGAGGAGATCAAAGTAAAGCCGCTGCTCCTCCACATGGAGAGGAGCCAGATGAGGTGGTTCTGGCATCTGGTCAGGATGCCACCCGAACGCCTCCCTAGGGAGGTGTTTCGGGCACATCCGACCGGTAAGAGACCATGGGGAAGAGCCAGGACACGTTGGGAAGACTATGTCTCCCGGCTGGCCTGGGAACGCCTCGGGATTCCCCGGGAGGAGCTGGACCAAGTGGCTGGGGAGAGGGAAGTCTGGGCTTCCCTGCTTAGGCTGCTGCCCCCACGACCCGACGTCGGATAAGCGGAAGAAGATGGATGGATGGAGTTGCCAGTGGACAATTTGCATATAAAACGGCTCCAAAACAAACGGTTTCACAACTGTGCATCGGTCCTCATCATTTCCTTGAACGAGCCGTTCAAAAGATTGAATATGTCCTGTAAGAAATGTGACCAATATGCAGTCAGTCCTGTCATATTGACTCTCATTAACATATTGCTTAATGCATTATCATAGTAGCTAGAGATTGCTATAATATGCTGTCATATATGAATCCACATTTTGATAAACCGGCAACTTGTGTAAGTACTAAACAAAAGTCAGAGGAAAATGAAGCAATTGTGATGTACTCACCCAGATTGTGTCTTCTTCATTCCACATGACAACCACACCCATCGTTGCCTCGACTTTAACGTAGGAGAATGTTCTTTCGATTGAGATGCCAACCTGGCTGAAAGGCAGTGCCACCCTAGAGAGAGATAAGTCATCACAATATTTTGTCATTTATTGATATCAGTCATGTTAAAGGTCGTCTATGAATCTAATAAAGCGACTAACAGGTGGTCGTTGACGACGATGGATGAGCTGGACAGTTCCACTACCACTCCATTCAACCTCATCGTGACCCGCTTTATGGCTGCCATGCCGCCTATGTCCTGCCGCTGCAGTTGGATGTTGAAATCCTCGTAGCTGCCTTTACAGTTGGATGCCAGGAGATAGTTGCAGTTGGAGCGAAGCTGGAAGAAATTGCCATCGAAGGTCCTGAAATGGTAGTTTCCCCATGTGCTGCAGAACTGGTCGTCGTGGGACGTTTTCAGTTCTGTTACAGGGAAGGTTAAAAAAAGTCACTCTTTAAAGTAGATACATTTTATTGTGTGGATCTAAACGGTTGAAATGACATCACTGTACCTGTAACTACTGGTAATTTGGTCACTGCATGAACCGTGACTTGAAAGAGAGGGAATATAGTTTTTGTTTTAGTTGTCAGTGAAAGCCACATATTAACTACATTATAATTGTTGTTATTATTAATATGCATATGCAAGAGAGGAGAAATAATATGACATCCAAAACGTGCAACACTAAAAACCTTTAGCATACATTGCCTGCAGAAAACATTCACAGCACTTTACTTTTTCCACATTTTATTATGTTACAGTTTTATTCCAGAATGGAATACATTCATATTGTCCTCAAAATCTTACATGCAATACTATATAATGACAATGTAAATGCATTCATTTATTAATTTATTACATTTAAAACGTTTTTTTTTTTTAATTTGGGAAATTTAGTGAAAATTTAAAAAAAATACAAAATCACATGTACATAATTATTCACAACCTTTTGCTCAATACTTTGTTGATTTGATTGTTTTGGATACTATGCCACAAGCTTGGCACACCTATCTTTGGGCAGTTTCGCCCTTTCCTCTTTGCAGAACCTCTCAAGTTCCATCAGGTTGGATGGGAAGCATTGGTTTTCATCCAAGATGTCTCTGTAAATTGCTGCATTCATCTTTAACTCCATCCTAACTAGTCTCCCAGTTTCTGCCACTTCAAAACATCCCCACAGCATGATGCTGCCTGGTGATGAGCGGTGCCTAGTTTCCTCCAAACATGATGCCTGGCATTCACGCCAAATAGTTAGACTTTTGTCTCATCAAACCAAATACATTTTGTTTTTCAAGGTCTGTGAGTCTTTCAGGTGCATTTTGGCACACTTTTTTTTTTTTACAAAGAAATGGCTTGTGGTATGGCCACTATACCATTCAGGCCTGATTGGTGGATTGCTGCAGAGATGGTTGTCCTTCTGGAAGGTTCTCCTCTCTCCACAGAGGAATGCTGTAGCTCTGACAAGAGTGACCATTGGGTTCTTGGTCACCTCCCTGACTAAACTAAGATGAATGCATCGATGTACAGTGCTAAGCTTGTGGCATCATATAAAGAATACTTGTTGCTTCCTAAGATGCATCAACAAAGTATGGAGCAAAGGCTCTCAATACAGTTCCTTATTTTTAATACATTTGCAAAAAAAACAGAAAAAAACCTTTCACATTGCCATTATGGGGTATTGTCCATAGAATTTTGAAGACAATAATTACTTATGTCTATTTTGCAAAAAGGCTGTAACATAACAAAATGTGGAAAAAGCAAAGCACTGTGAATACTTTCCGGATGCATGGCATCTGCACGTAGAATTAAATAATGGAACGGACTGAGTTCAATTGCTCAAATGATGAACAAAGAGTCCCACCCTACATACCATTGGATGCAGTAGACAGTCCAGAGCAGAGGCTGAGCCACAGCACTGCCCAACCAAGCGCCATCCTGTGTGTTGCTTTGGGAAGAGACTGCTCGCTATTGTTGGATGTCATGTAATATAGTTCATTAGCTGTTTGCAGTTAAGGAGGGGTGACATTGGGAGAGATTGTGGCTGTCACAGCACTTTGTGGTTTTAGTCTGAATTTGATCACACCCATGATTTGATCACACCCATGAAGTGGTTATACTTATAACAACAAGTCACGTCAATCTCCGTTTGACACATCGTGGATGGCCACTAACCTTTGACCCTCAGTATAGTGTAAGTAAACTAAACATTTTACATGGTAGTGCTGTACAGTTGAATTGGGGAAATGTATGCGTTCCTGATGATGTTTCTGTGTTCGTATATTTATACAAAGCTGATGTTCACGTATTGGCGTTCAAACAAGAAATGTATGCTGTTCTCATTCAACCAGAACTTTTTAAACATTGGGCTGTTCCTTTTTATCTAGTGAGATGTTCATGTCTTAATAGGGCTTCTATGTAAATCGGTGAACCATGCACTGACTAAATATTAGCCCTTAAATGACAATGCATCACTAGTATATTCAAACATGGACACTCTGCAGGACAACACCAAAACGTGAAAAATCCCAAAGTGAAACAATATTGTTTGTTTGAAATTCACCCCCCAGAAATTCTCTGTATAAACTTGAGACTTCAGTTTGTCCAAAGAGTCGTTTTTTCTTTGGCTTTTTCTGTTTTTGAGATGCCACCAAAGAAAATTAACAGTGATGGTGAGATGAATTGGGACATGTACATTTTTCTTATACGATTGTGAACTAGCATTCATTTGTATTTGGTCACAGAATATTTTAGGGGATAACCGTATTTCCTTGAATAGCCGCAGGGGCGTTAATTAATTTAAAACCTCCTGTCACTCCTGCGTTTACCGGAAACCGGCGGGATGGCCGTGCATGCGGTAATTATTTTAAAACCTCTTCTCACTCCGGCGTTTACCAAAAGGAATCCATAAAATTGAGGCGTGCGCTTTGAGTGTGATGTAAGCATACCATCATGAAAAGCACATTTAATTAAAAAAACGTTATTATGGTCTTACCTGTACTTATAAATGGAGTCCATTTGCAGCTCCTTCTGACCAAAAGCATCGATAACTTGTTTATAGAAGTCTTCATTATTTTCTTTTTTCCTTTTTAAAAGTCTCTGTCTCGATGGAGATATTCCTTTAATTATTACCTCCTGCTTCCATTGAAAGTCCAGTTTAGAAAACTGTTTTATTTTAGATACTGGTATGTAATCCTCCATGTTAAAAGGGGAAAAAAATAATCTCTTGCTGCGTGTGTTCACTTCTTCTGCAGTACCGGAAGTCGCAAGAAGGATCACTAGCGCGGCAGCGCCCTCTACCACCAGGAGGCGGGAGTCATTTAATGACTTATACAGTATTTCACACACGCAGCTACGGTATATTAATAAAACATAACTGCTTACTGTTCTCTTTAGCATACTGTACCGGTATTCAATAGCTTGGACCTTAAATCCTACTGAATAGCTCTTTATCTTTTTTCCTTTGTGCGATTGTAAACTACTGAAAGCAGCTTCCTCCATTTTGAAAATGAGGACAGATGCGTCACTCGTGACGTAACGAATTTGACCCGGTGGAAGTTCTAGCCATATGCTAAATATTTTGCGAAACGAGTTTGACCCGGTGAAAATTATAGACATGCGATGATAAAATTAATATTTTGCGAAACGAATTTGATCCGGCTTCAATAATAAACCGGCGATAAGGCCAAGCATGCGTTAATTATTTTGAGAAACGAGTTTGACCCGGCAGTAATTCTAGACGTGCGAATACTAGATTCCCTGCGCCAATTCAAGGAAATATGGTATGCCCTTAAATTGCTTCAGTTGCAGATGTCCATCACAGCTCATCCAGAGAGTGTTGGCTCTTGCACCCAGGACAATTGGAATCTTAAAGGGATACAGGTTTGGATTTTAGGAGTGATTAGAAACACATTAGCCACATCTGGTAGGAGCCCCCACAGGTAGGAGTAGTGATCAGGGGTCGGAGGTCACCCGACTCAAACTGAGCATAGGGATAATGTCAGGAAATAGATTGACTGACCAAACAACAAACTGGGCTTTGTCCAGACTGGCCGGCCCCAAGGCTAGAATTACAAAGAGTAAGGGTCTTCGTGTAAAAGGTATTTAAGGACAGTGGTCCGAGAGGACATCAGAAGAGTAATCAGGCCCAAACTCTTTCTCTTGGAAGCTGCAGTTCCAGTCTGAAGCTCCCTGAAACAAATCAAGCTTTTTGTTCGACTATTCCTTGTTGGCGTCTTCTTGGCTCATCAGCCATCACACAGTCACTCTGTCCTGGCAGAGTGGCACGACCAACAAATATACAACAATGGCAAAAAAGAAAAGTGTAATGATAACCGTAGAGCAAAAGCTTCTCCTCCCCAAAAAATCCAAAGCCAGTTATCAAATCTCCTCAAGGGACAATACTACAAGTTGTGTAAGAAAAGTTCTAGGATGTGCAATTTAAATCTAAACTACAAGTTTCCTCCTTCAAAGTAATACCTTTGGTGTCTGAGGGACACTCCCACCCTTCTCTGCCACACCTTCAAGTTAAAAGGCCTGTCATGAGGATTTATATTTAGGATTTTCCTCTGTTTTGGTATTTACTTCCTGTCCAGAACTCTTATTATGTTTGTTTTCACTGTCAGCCATTTTACATCCGCCTGAGCGTTATTTCCTGCACCTGCTTCGCTTCCTGATTGGCAATCAGGAGACACGAGCCACGTCTACACCGCAAAATAGATTTCATTTGAAGATAATTCGGATTTCAACGTTACTGTGTGAATAGAGCCTGAAAAAAATTCATCTGATAATGAGGTGCATCTGCATGCTTCACCCCTTCAATCGGAGTTCTTTATTTTGACATGCACAGCACATATCGTAAACAGAAGAAGAAGAAGAAGACTTCCGCTGTAAACAAACATGGCTCTGTGCATTTCAGCTCATCCAGTGGTGTCACAATATTGATTTATCTTTTTTTTCTTCTGTTCAATACTTTTGTTTTACCTCTCTTCTTGAATTTGAGCTGTTCTGTGCCCTCCATGTTGTGTTACAACATAATGTGCCCTCCATGTTGTGTTACAACATAATGTGCCCTCCATGTTGTGTTACAACATAATGTGCCCTCCATGTTGTGTTACAACATAATGTGCCCTCCATGTTGTGTTACAACATAATGTGCCCTCCATTTGTGTTACAACATAATGTGCCCTCCATGTTGTGTTACAACATAATGTGCCCTCCATGTTGTGTTACAACATAATGTGCCCTCCATGTTGTGTTACAACATAATGTGTATGTGCCGGAGGCGAGCAGTTGGAGTAGCTGCAAGCCATGAATAAAAGACAACAACTGGATCTCTCCTTTTTTGCTTTTATTGTTATTGTTTGACCCATGAAACTCCAAACCATATTTTGTTTTTGCTAGTCTTGGTTTTAGAGCAGGGGTCACCAATGCGGTGCCCGCGGGCAGCAGGTAGCCCGTAAGGACCAGATGAGTAGCCCGCTGGCCTGTTCTAAAAATAGCTCAAATAGCAGCACTTACCAGTGAGCTGCCTCTATTTTTTAAATTGTATTTATTTACTAGCAAGCTGGTCTCGCTTTGCCCGACATTTTTAATTCTAAGAGAGACAAAACTCAAATAGAATTTGAAAATCCAAGAAAATATTTTAAAGACTTGGTCTTCACTTGTTTAAATTAATTCATTATTTTTTTTACTTTGCTTCTTATAACTTTCAGAAAGACAATTTTAGAGAAAAAATACAACCTTAAAAATGATTTTTAGGATTTTTAAACACATATACCTTTTTACCTTTTAAATTCCTTCCTCTTCTTTCCTGACAATTTAAATCAATGTTAAGTCAATTTTTTTTTTATTATTGTAAAGAATAATAAATACATTTTAATTTAATTCTTCATTTTAGCTTCTGTTTTTTCGACGAAGAATATTTGTGAAATATTTCTTCAAACTTATCATGATTAAAATGCAAAAAATTATTCTGGCAAATCTAGAATAATCTGTAGAATCAAATTTAAATCTTATTTCAAAGTCTTTTGAATTTCTTTTAAAATTTTTGTTCTGGAAAATCTAGAAGAAATAATGATTTGTCTTTGTTAGAAATATAGCTTGGTCCAATTTGTTATATATTCTAACAAAGTGCAGATTGGATTTTAACCTATTTAAAACATGTCAAAAAAATTATCAAATTAATCTTAATCAGGAAAAATGACTAATGATGTTCCATAAATTATTTTTTTAATTTTTTCAAAAAGATTCGAATTAGTTAGTTTTTCTCTTCTTTTTTTTCGGTTGAATTTTGAATTTTAAAAGAGTCGAAATTGAAGATAAACTATGTTTCAAAATGTAATTGTCATTTTTTTTTCGTGTTTTCTCCTCTTTTAAACCGTTCAATTAAGTGTAAATATCATTAATTATTAATAATAACATAGAGTTAAAGGTAAATTGAGCAAATTGGCTATTTCTGGCAATTTATTGAAGTGTGTATCAAACTGGTAACCCTTCACATTAATCACTACCCAAGAAGTAGCTCTTGCTTTCAAAAAGGTTGCTGACCCCTGTTTTAGAGCAACAAACTCAACAACAGTATATAACGCTTTTGCGTCCTCTTCTTCTGATGTTTTCTACTGCCCGAGGCCTTCCCCTCCTGGGCTTCAGGCTTGAAGCAGTACGGTAGAAGCCCACCATTTGGGGCTAAATGGCGTCTCCACTTTTTGGTCAGGATCGAGACTCTGAATGTGAAATGTCCGCCTCAAACTTCAAACAGAGCCGTGTTGCAAAGAAGCCATGTTTGATCTGATCTAGTGTACAAAACTTTTGTATTTCTCTAATGCTTAAAATTGTTAACCATATCAAATGTTGAAGTGATCATAGACATGCAGTTAATGTGATCCAAACATTAGTTTGACATGCCTTTAGCCACATTGTTTATGCGGGAAATACAGAGGATGTTGCACCATGAAGAGGTACAGTTAACGCTTATTTATCTGACAATTAATAACAAATGTATTGATATTATGGAAAATGACTGCCAGGCTGACAATAAAGGAAATATGTTACTGAAATTTGGATGCTATGGGTCATTGAACGCAATCCTTCCGGGATCCTTTGCAGCTCCGTCCTCACGACCATCTTGTTAGCGTACACTTCTTCAAGACAGGTCCCCTTGATCAATGTTCTTGTCAGCCAGGAACTGACGGACGCCCGGAACATTCTGAGCAGGCACATTGTCATGGTGACTGAGCCACGACTTGACTTGCCACAACTCTCGGCTCTTCTTGGCATTAAAGGGGAACTGCACTTTTTGGGGGGAATCGTTCACAATCCTTATGAGGGACAAGAAGACAAAAGTTGTTTGTTTCGGTTTCTACCAGAGGTGGGACCAAGTCATTGCTTTGCAAGTCACAAGTAAGTCTCAAGTCTTTGCCCTCAAGTCTCGAGTCAAGTCCCGAGTCAAGACAGGCAAGTCCCGAGTCAAGTCCAAAGTCAAGACTAGAAAGTCTCAAGTCAAGTCCCAAGTCCTGCATTTTGAGTTTCGAGTCCTTTCAAGTCCTTTTAACCACAGACTAATATTTTTACACAGATTGTGTATGCTTTTAAAACGCTGTATTTATTTATTAAAACAAGTGCATTTGAAATTGCAGGGAAAAAAATGGTGCTGACATTGCAATTCATAATAGCACTATTAACCAGTCATTTTAATAATTTAAACAATTTTAAACATTTAACTCATTCCTTTACAGAATAAACACATTTGCAAAAACAAACATTAACATACTATTGGTTGTATTTTATGAAAATAACATTACCACAAAGTTGAGAAGGAACCAAGATCTTCAATATTTGTATGTGAGAATCACAAAGAAATCTTCTGGGGGAGGATGACACCCCTACAGGGGTTTGGTTTACAAACTTTCAGCCCCACCTAAAACAAAATTCACCAGCCGCCACTGATTATGATGCATTCTCATTTTAGGCAAAGTATAAGACAATACTTTCTTAACAGTATAATTGTAACCAGGAATAAGTCTTCAAGTAACAATATTCAAATACTAACATTGTTGGGTAAGACAGCATTTGGTTTTATTCTGAATCCAGTGAAACAGATTGGTGGTTTTAGCTGATATAAAGACTTTCAGGTGTTTATATATGTTTAAGTATTTGGCAGACGCTTTTATCCAAAGCGACATACATAAAAAATAGATATAAAACAATCACTGTAAACATTATCATTTAAGGGAAGAATGTAATACAAAATATCAATACAAAGTGTCAAGACAGAATAAACTCTCTGCTGCTGCAGCAACAGAGTTACAGTCTATAGGTCCCTAAAATATATAGATATCTAATGTATTCATACATTGTTTATGTAGGATATACGCATGTATATATAATCTAATCATATTGTTTCTTCAACTTAAAAATAGCTGACCGTTTTTTTCCCTCTTCTCTGGGATTATATTCCCAGTTTTGATCTCGGACGTCTGGTCATTTATAGCGTATAAGAATATTATATTACTGTTAAGCAAACTATGAATAATAAAAACGCCAAAACATGTGTCCGTTATCATAGCTACACGTATGACAAAAAAAACGCGTGAAAATCAGTGGTATTCAGTGAGGTAAAATGAATTAAATTTGCTGACAGTTCATTGCTCCTGCCAAATGAATTGCACTGAGTGGAGCGGATCACCACTCCAAGATGGCGGCTCCGCGTCTCGTCTGCGCCAGTAGGCAGTAGCGCTCGATGCTGCGTCTACTTATAAGATGTCTATGGTTATGACGTTAGCAGTGAGTTTACAGCCTCACTGATTTAACTACACAGCAAATAAAAGTCGTGTTACTTAGCCAATAAACGTTATCTTACATTCAAAACTTACCCTTCTTTGTGCAACTTCAAATGTCGAACGAAGTTGGAAGTTGTTGCGTCTCCGTCTGTAATATTCGAACTGCGTGATTTGCATACGGCAATTCGTTTTTTGTTGACCAAGTCGTAGTTTTTATACCCGAACGAAACCAACTTTGACATAATTGTTTCTCACTGCCGCATTGTTTGACAACTCATGTTCGGTGGTTGTCCTGCAATTTGATTGGATGAGAGCTGTGGGATGAAAACAACGTAGATTTAATTTGATTGGCTGTTGTACTGAGAGCACACACGCTGACAAGCAGCACACACGCTTATAGACACACACGTATAAAATGAAAGATACGGAGCGCTCCCAAATAACTTTTCAAGGTTTGGGTTTTGGGGAAAGTAGCAAGTCATGTCAAGTCAAAAGCCTCAAGTCCAAGTGAAGTCACAAGTCATTGATGTTAAAGTCTAAGTCGAGTTGCAAGTCTCTTTACATTTTGTCAAGTCGGGTCTAAAGTCATCAAATTCATGACTCGAGTCTGACTCGAGTCCAAGTCATGTGACTCGATTCCACACCTCTGGTTTCTACATATAAAAATCGTCTCGTTCTCTGTGGTTAGCAATGCAGCTACTGGGAGAAGTCCACCCTACCTCTAAATCACTTGAAAATGCATTTAAAAAGCGTAACCTATGTACGGTAATAACCAAGCTGTAGCGACATGGTTATTATAAGAGCGAATACTGAGGAACTCTTTTTCTAGTGTAGTAACACGCGTTTGAGTTTGTAATGTGATGTGTATTTCTTGTCTTGTCATCCTTGTCCGGACAGAAGGATGACACGGCACTGCCGCTGGATCAAAAGAGACGTCGGAGACGCTTTACTGAACCAAAAGTTGCTTTGATACAAGCGAGCGTCATTACTCAGGACTGCAGTTCCTGGTAGGAGGTCAGGTCAAAAAATGAGGCACTCCTAACTTGGAGAAGAAGCCATCAGTTTTTATATTCCTCCTTCTTGTCTGTGTGTGTGTGTGATAAGTCAGGAGAGCGCATCCTGACCAGTAAAGGAGAAGTTTGTGTGTATGTGTCTGAAAAACAACTGCTCTAAGTCATAACTTAAATGTTGGTGTTGGGCTGAACATGTAGTCTCTTCTCAAAGATAGGGCTATCACTTTTGCATTCCAAAGTCCCAATGACGGCCTCTTTCCTACAAGAAGTGATCCAATCCACCTGCGAATATCAAACTAAGAAGCCTTATCTTATTATGTGCTCAAACTGAAATACCACTGTTTAATTTTTAATGCTTTATCCAAGATGAAGACAAACATTAACCATATGCAAAACATAATATGAGTTAATTAATTCACTTCGAATGCACAACACTGCGATACGTACCAATCTGTACTGACTGAAAAACATGAACAATTATATTAAAGTATAGGTCAAGTATTAGCCCACATTTCATGTTTTGTTTGTACACAGCTAGCCAGACAGCGTATGTACTTTAGTTGTACGAACACACGGCGTGCTGTGTGTATCATGATCCATATTAAAGTCACTCATTCAATGGATAGTTCTTCGTCTGGTCTAGTTGATTTTGGCTGTGCACTTCATTTATGTCGTAAAAGCGTGGCTCCAATTTCTACATTTATAGCATGAAAATGGCTTTCACCTCACTCTATCCGCTTCCGTCTGCTCCAACGTCTCACGCTTCCTTCCTGCTGGCTTCTATTTATATTTAGCCTTCAAAGTAGAAGGTTGTGAATCCTCATCTGTCAAAAAAGAGTTGTCTTTGTTGTCTGTTAGCAAGTCTGCCATGATTAGAACACAACCTCGTGTTTGATTCCAGAAGTAGGAACACACATGTTGCCATAGAAGTCAGACATGCGCTGCTATGGAAACAGAAATCAATGCACGGAATAAATTAGTCCCGAAAATGATCAAATTACAGTAAATATTGTACATATTAAATTAGGGTTGTACGGTATAGTACCGGGATACTAATGACTCATATTCGGTACTATAGTATGCCATGGGTGGAT
>NC_084754.1:34614234-34626734 GCF_033978785.1 Entelurus aequoreus | reverse complement strand
TAAGCTGTGTGATGAGAGACCTTTTTCTCCGAGCATCCATAAATGTGATTTTGAAATTAGAAAAGAGTAAAGCTTCTCCTCCTCCTAACGGGAGCTCCCACATGTGTGCTGCAGTCGCTCAGAGTGCAAGTACACTCCTCCATGTGGATGTAGGAGTAAGGAACAACGTCTCCATTCAGACACTGCAAGTCCACCGTGCGATTGCTGTATCGGGCGCCCTTACAGCAGGAGCAGGTCGGCTGCACAGCGGACGCCTCCTCTGAGTATCTGAAGCAAGAGACTCCAAATGAATATTACCATATACTTGAACATTTCTGTGACTAAATGGTGGGCGTAAACGTACTTGGTGTACGTGTTGCAAAAGCCTTCACAGTATGGAATGTTGACCTCCTCCAAAGATTGACAGTTCTTGTGTACAATACGCTTTGTAGTCTGCACCAGCTTGCAGGCCTTCTCCCGCTCCACACCTTTATTACAAAAGACACAATTAGCTGACTTTTGTTGACTTTACCACCAGTAAAGTGGTCACAAGTACTCACAGATTTGACAACAGCCATTTGCAGCGGTTTGTATTGTATCCTAATTGAAGAAAACAAAATGTAAAGCATTAGTTCTATTGTAAGCTCTTTTTCAAAAAGTTGAACTTACAGGTTGGCAGTTACTTTGCTGGAATGGTGGACACACAATGCGTGTGGCGACAGCTGTTAACGTGTCATTATGTTTCACACAGGTGTAATGCTCACACTTGTCACCCGGTGGTGACCACATATCTCCTTGCTGCAGACAACAACATTCAGTGTTTTATTCAGTGGTACCTCAACTTAAGAGTGCCACAGCTTAAGAGTTCAGTTCAGTTTATTTGGAACATGCAAGTAATTCATCACACATTTCCAGTTGTTTCATTACAGCACGTCCGAAAAGGAGTAGGAAGAAGCAGAGCTTATTTCATCCTACCCCTTTTTATACCATATCAATTTCATCCTATTTCCTTGTTCTCTGTAACAGAACAGTGAACAAACAAATAATATACCATACTAAGTAAACAAATATTAAATACATAAATAATATTCAAACTGAATCATATTTGTTTGATTTCTTTGCTTAATCCATTGCAGTATTGTATGAGCATACAAATGTTTTAAATGTGATTTTCCTCTACGGTTATATGTCCCCTCTTTTGTTGAGAAGAATTGTTGTACATTCTTGGCTAGCAGGTTATAGTTTGCTTTGTACATCATTTGAGCTGTTTGCAAATGCACCAAATCGTTGAATTTCAATATTTGTGATACAATAAATAAAGTGTTTGTATGTTCTCTATATCCAACATGATGTATTATTCTAATTGATCTTTTTTGTAACATGATTAATGAATGAAGCACACATTTGTAGTTGTTTCCCCATATTTCTACACAACAACTCAGACATGTAACACTAGTGAGCAGTAAATAATATGAAGTGATTTTTGGTCCAGAACATGTTTTGCTTTGTTTATTATTGACGTGATTCTTGCTACTTTATGTTGTATATTTTGACATGAAATTTCCAATTCATTTGATCATCTATTGTTACACCCAAAAATGTGTTTTCTTTCACCCTTTCAATATTTACTCCATCTATTTGTATTTGTGTTTGACTTTCTCTTCTACTGTTACCAAATAGTATTATTTTAGTTTTAGTGAGATTCAAAGATAGTCTGTTGTGAGTGTTTTGAGATAAGAGCTGTCTCTCGACTATCTTTTTATATTTAGGTTGCAAGCAAAAACTGGAGTATGAAGCAACCCCGCCACTAGTTAGCGTAGCAAACGTTACAGTGAATTCCACCAAAAGATCTGGCTCGCTAACATTGGCCTATAGATAGAGATGGAAAGAACTTTGTTTTTCAAAACATGGGAATGAAAAAAAGTTGGTGTGAAAGGCAGTGCTGAGAATAAGAATATTCATTGAATTGAAGAAAGAAATGATCAAAAACATGACAGAAATGTAGCTTGCTGACTTGGTAAAACAGTTTGAGTTAGTCTGCATCACACTGGAGCAGAATAGCAGCAACGCCAGGCAAGAATGTTACATCAATACCTAAATGTTACACATTTATCCATTCAAATAGGGAGAATCTGCAGATGGTGTGTTTGACGGTGAAAAGGAGATACCATAGAAGTCTGCTCTCTCAGGTGGATGCTGTACATTATTATTACATTCCTTCATAAAACTACTGTAGTTGTTTGTAGTACATTCTATTGTTTTTATGCAATCATTTTCTTTTTAAAAGGTATGTTACATGTTGAAACTCGATACAAGTGTTTTGAGTTAAGAGTTTGGTCACAGAACCATTAAAGTACTGTACATACATCTACCGTATTTAGGAAATGAAATGAAATACAATACATTAAAGTCACTCACCCTCACCACCTGCTCACTTCCACTGATATTTAAGAGGCAGTGTGTCTGTATGCACCTTCCACAGCATTCATTGGTCTTGGCTGCAGCATATCTATAACCCTGACAAAAAGCATGAGTGCATGTTAAAACGTGGACTTTGTCAACATTTTGACTTAAACGTTCTTATTGATTTAGCGCACGGGTATGTTTTGGCTAGCAATGACACAAGAGAGTGTGTGAAACGCTAATGATATTGATCCAAAAAAATACTGCAATCATCATTTTTACATTTACAAACTCATTAATATCGTTCATCAATACAAGCAAATCTAACGTAGAGCATTTATAGTTGATGAAAATGCTCTGTATGAGGGCTTTTCAAAGTGTGGCGCAGTCAGCCTCCCTCATCACATTTGTCTCCCTTACTCCCCAAAAACTTGGTTTACTGTAATATCAATCCACATTGCCTTTTGAAATGACATAAGTTAGCCTAGTGGGTCCTTTTTTGTGAATTATTTATTTTTCCTTGATTTATAAAAACAATAGAAAAGTTACAGTGTTTACAAAGTATATAACATAACCTTGAACCTTGATTGTAAATCATGTATATGCAGCCACCTTGTTTATGTGGACTCTAACACTTTGATCATTTTTTATTCATGCACATTTATTTAGCATTATTCATTATGTATGTATATATTTACGTTACAGATTGAATACACAAAGTGAACAAAAGTATAAGTAATAGCTATAAGGTAAGTTCAGCTTTTTAGATATGTTGAAGTTCATCTTATGTTTATATTAGTCCTGATTAATCACACTTTTACATTTGGATTAATCACAGGTTATTACTCACTATATTGTTAAAATGTCATCCAGGAACCTATTTCAAATGTTTTAATTGAATGTACCTTGTTTATTTGCTCAAAACCTGGCAACAGTAACAGTCCTGTCAAGGATAACTTTAAGGTGAAATAACATCTGCATTAACCTGATTACTGACCAATGCCGCCATTATAACATAACATAACAACAAACAAATTGCATATATTCTTTATTAACTTCGCTAAACTCCTTAAAATCAATCGACAATTGCTTGTGTCATTTCTTGCTAGTCTCCAAATTTGGTCAGTACAACTAAAAGCAGGACAATTCTATTTTTCCTGTCGTGAGAATAATTTGTTTACGTTAAAGGGGACCCATAATGAATTTAGTCTTTTCTGATTTATAAATGTTGCAACAACGTTGGATAATCATGTTAAACAATGCCAAAGCATCAAATCATCAAAGCAAATGACTCAAAAACACTTAAACGTAGGTAAGGCTTCACTTTTCAAACGCCAATATACTGTACATCTGTTATTAATACACTACTGATTTGCACTAGAGATTTTAGATGGTGATTTCATAACCTCCAAATGTGTTGATGAAAACTACAACCACGTTACAATCAAGCAGCTGGTGTATTATGAGTACAATACTTAGAGAACACACCATTTACTATACACTACTGCCATATAACGTCTTGGACTTGCAACTCTAATTGTAACTTCATGTCATACCTGCAAAGGAGATAGCTAAAAAATAATAAAACAACTGGGCAGCAGTTATCATATTAAGCTCATTTTTAAATGTTGCAATAATAATTAGATTTTGTTATCAAAAACAATTAGTGTTAATTAACACACACAAATGTACCAACATTTGGTACTGTTGAGTAACAGCATCGATTGTCAGATACTGGGAATTGGTACCGTATTGGTTGAAATGTAAACGGTGCCTTGCTTTTTTGGTGCAATTTTCCGTGTGTAAACACATCTGCTAATGCTAACTTCTTTTGCAATAGGGCTATGTGCAATAGTACCAGCACTTATACTTATTCGGCCAAGGGAAATGTGTATTTTCGTCTTTCAGTACACTAAATATATGCAACAATTTAGCACCCTTGCACTTTAACACTTCTCCATCTACCGTATGCACTTGAACTACCATGGTCACCTTACTTTTGATCTCTCCTGAGCTGAGCTCATGCAGCAACCAACTGTTTTAAATGGGTCTACATTTTATTTTATTTGTATTATTATATCTGAGTCTGAGTTATTGTACTGTTTATGTCTGATGTTGGTGCTGTCTAACTTATATTGTTGTATATACCAACAACCTGCCATGGACTGCAGATGAAAATTAGCCTTAGGCTACAATCTGGCACATTTACATTTGATCTGTTCATTGATGTGCATTGTCCCATGTAACTAAGACATGACAAACAACTTCCTATCAGGAGTTTTATTATACATCTATGAACAAGCTTATTGGTGTGTCTAGTGCGGGGGTCAACAACCCGCGGCACTTTAGTGCCGCCCTAGTGGCTCCCTGGAGCATTTTTAAAAAGGATTGAAAATGGAAAAAGATGGGGGGAAATATTTTTTTTGTTTTAGTATGTTTTTTGTTTGAGGACCAACATGACACAAACCTTCCCAATTGTTAGAACTACCACTGTTTAATATGTTTGTGTGTATGCTTCACTGATGACAGTATTTGGTGAACATTGTTTTGTCCTACTCATTTTGGTGGTTCCTGAACTCACCATAGTGTGGACTGTGACGCAACAGTTTGTTTACATGTAAAATCTTCGACTCCTTCTTTGTCTCATTTTGTCCACCAAACGTTTTATGCTGTGCGTGAATGCACAAAGGTGCGCTTTGTTGATGTTATTCACTTGTTAGAGCGCTAATCAGGCATATTTGGTCACTGCACGACTGCAAGCTAATCAATGCTAACATGCTATTTAGGCTAGCTGTATGTACATATTGCATCATTATGCCTCATTTAATATCCTTTACTTTTATCCTCTTTGTTTATATTTAGTTTTGCATGTCTCATGACACATTATTTGTATGTAATATTGGCTGCAGTTCAGATAGTTGTTTGTGTGCCATGTTGTTCCAGACCACAGCAAACATTACAGAGCTTGCCAAAGATTGTAATAAATCTATTAAAAGAAGACATTCTACCGTTTTCTTTTACTTGGACACATACATCTATAACTTTGGCCATTAAAAGCCAGTCATTTCCAGGAGTTATCTCACCCTCTGAGTAGCCTCTGATTTACTAATGGTTTCTAAATGTGTAGAATAAATATTACATTTCAACAATTCTGTCTACGAAGATTTGCTTCAGCCTGCGACACATAATCATTTTGATAGTAGGCTATTATAGCTAATATAGACACTTACGTCATGTGTTGCCTTCATTATAACACTTATATACAGCTTTTAATTTTTTGCGGCTCCAGACATATTTTTTTTTGTATTTTTGGTCCACTATGGCTCTTTCAACGTTTTTGGGTTGCCGACCCATGGTCTAATGGGACAGGAGAAAATTAAGTCGGAGAAAATGCAGTTGTTTATAAATTATTTATTTAATGTTTCTGTGCTGCCCGGTAGAAAATGTGTCGGTGGTGGAGGACCACTGGTCTAGACCAATAGGACATGTTTTAAATGTAGATTAATATCACAAAAGGTCCCCTTTAAATAATATGTACTAAAACCTGAAATATTCTTCTTAATGCAAAATATTAGTAAAATGGCATTTGGCAAGCCTTTTTTTCCCTTTTGGCAGATTATTTTGTGTCTTTTAAGAAATATATATCACATTTGAGTACATATTACTTCAAATAAACAAACTCAAAGTAAAATGGCTACATTTACTTATGCTTACCTGATTACATTGTTGTTGACATTGCTGAAACTCGCAGTTTATTTTCAATAAACCAGATTTGGGGTCCACAAAGTTAGTACAGGTACACTCCTGGCACGGAACCACGGGAACCGTATCACCAGGCTAAACAAATAAAGAGTTAAGGATTTGCATGTCTGATACTGCATGATTAAACATTACAGGATTATAAATGGAATGTTGGAATTACCTGGTATTCAGCATTTTTGTGGACGCAAACTTTTTTCGGCTCTAGAAAGGACGTAGGCCAAGGTTTGCCATATGATTAAATTATAGTGTGTAAATGTTAAATGTTGAAACTAAAGGCTCACCGCATATGTGTTCTGGACAGCATTTTCCCACAGGCACACTGACAACGACAGTATATCCAATTGGACACACCATGTCATTGACTGGGCATGTGTTGCTGTGACATCCTGTAGACATAATGAACCAAATGAAAACGACAGACATCTTGGAGCATGTGGACTATAAATATATTAAGAGTAAATGTGCAGCGGTGCTTCACATCTTACTGCAAACTTCGGCAGTACAGCAAGGGTCTGCTGGATTGGTTTCGTTGACGACGACGAAGCCTGGACTTGTGCAGTTGGCCGCAGGTGATGGCGGGCACACCTTAGGCTTGCATGTTATAACCTCGGTGGTCTCCTCGCAGATGCAGTTTTGGCATTTGTACTGAAATCTTTCATCAAACTGACAAAGACAGCACAGCCGCAAATTAGTGAAATCATCAAATAGGGATTTGAACGACACCATGAGGCATAAAGACATGACTCACCTCACGAGCAATACCCACAGGATCAAGACATCCTGTTGGAAAATGAGCAAATTCCATTAGACTTGATTTATTAAGTGAGTAAGTAGAAGATATACTCACCACACTTAGCAACACATATGCCAGATTCTTTGTTGAAGAGCTTTGTACCCTCAGGACAAAAGCAGCCTTCAGTCACGTAGTCTAACGTTGGTACATTCCGACTGTGAGAAAGAATAAACAAACATATTAACAACAATGACATATGTACTGAATGTTGTTGCAGATTTGTTGTATTTATTTTTCTTTGACAGGCTCTGCTGTTTATGCTTTCCTTCTCTTTGTTTCGTTTCATTCCTTTTAATGTCAACAAATCAGCTCCTTTTCTTCTCTTGCTTATTTTTCAGCTTTCTCTTCTGTCATTAAACAGCATTTATGAATGTGTACACAATGACATTTTCCAGTAAAAGTCTGTGACAACTACTATTGTTTTTGCCCTGTGGTTGAAAGCACTTATTGTTGTTGTATTATGTTGTGGATTCAAAATAAAAGCCATTTAAAGCCATCTAAAAACTGCCTTGTTCTTGTCAGAGCACATGCTTCTTACAATATGAACGAGAAATGCAGAATCAGCTAAAAAAATACGTAGAACTCTTATGCAATTTACCTGTCTTCACAAGTTGGCTGTTCAACAAAACCACAGGGTTTGTAGACTTTGTCGGGTGGGCAATCACTTCCTGTGTGTGAAGAAAAACCTTCAATATGACAAGTTCTCGTTAACGGTCGACACCAGATGTGTCCAAATTTTTTCCAACGAGGACCGCGTAAAAAAAACTAACTGAAAGACCCAGCTTCTACTTTGATATATTTTGTACATTAAAGATGCTAAAACCGATCCAAAGTAGGTCAATACAAGCTAAAATATTTGAATTAACCATTGACATATTAGCTTTGTATGATATGTGACAAAGCAAATTAGTGTAATGTCTAATAATATCTGAAATTATTAATATTTACATTTTAGGGATGTCCCCAATAAACATTTTTAGCCTGCGTTCCCTATCCGACCTCTGACTCTATTACGAGTCCCAATCCGATACCCTAACAGTAGATTATAGAACTTAAAATGTTTTATAGCAAGTAACTAAAGCAAACACAGTAACACATTTATTATAACGTTTATCTAATTGAATTTTGAATTTGGTAGTACTTTTGTAAATCTGATGATGTATTAAATTTGTGGTATTGCTTGTATTCGGACACGTGACTTCTTCCCGGAAGTAAAAAAAAAAAAGAGGGTGGTCAACCAAGCCAAGTTTGCAGCGCACTTACTGTATGAGTACACAAGGAGCCTAGATCTTCCTTCAAAAAGTAGATACGAGCAAAAAAGTCCAACTATGCAATGAAATAGTTCGCTATACTTTATCAAAAAAAGATTTGTCGAGAGATATCAAGAATTACCCGTCGGTCGCGTTCCCAGACATGTCGAACTATCTTGTGCGCCAGACGCCATTCTACACAACAAAAAAATTGAAACTTGGAAAATCCTGAAGGTCCACAACTTCTTTGTGTGTGGCTTGGTCTAGGAAATTGGTATCAAGACTCTCCCAAATAAATATGTATCCTTTTCGTTGCATTTCATGGTTTAACTTTGCATCTACAGACATGTTTGATATTGTTGCATGCACCGTTTATGAGTATTCATGTTTTTTTCTGTCTTTAGGAAAATATAACTACAGACGTCAACATTGTGTATGTGCTGCAAGATTCATTTATGATTGCTGCCTTTGGTAAAAGCTTAATAACTCTTTTAGGTTTTGCTCGCATTTGCTTTCTTTTTCTTTTTCTAGTCAAGTTAGTGCATTATGAAACACTCATAGCAAACGTGTTTTAAGAAATACAAATAATATCAAGATAATACTTAAATAGGAAACACTAAACGTTAAAAGTATACCAAACAGACCTTTAACAAAATGGTCACTGCAAACTCTTAGACTCTACTCCCTTGGACTGGAGTGCATGCTACTTTTCTCGTTGTCATTTTGTAAAATCTTGCACTCCTTCGCCCTTCCTGGTTTTTTCTCGAGGAACTCTGAAGAACCGTTAATCCCTTTCGCTGTTTGAACAGTCTAACAACCGAAAACAACGCAATTATAGAGCTTTTTTTTTCCCAGAGAGGCTAAATGCCATCTTGTACCCATTGAGAACCGATGTTGGCTGGACCACCACGCATATTTAATGAGCTGGACGTGACATCATTTAACTCCAAGCAATAGAATGTTACTTTTTTTTTTTTTTAACAAAATAAAGAATCACTAGAGAAAATCAACAACTTTGCCCTCAAAGCCTTCTTGTTTCCAGGGACTTAACTTACTGAGTTTGTAATGTAAACAATAACGAAAACGATCAAAAAATGTTTTGTAATAATACGATCAAGAAAAAAAATATCACTCTAATTACTGTAGTATTGTTTATTTACGGATACTATACTAGGTATCGATAGTATCGACATCTGGGTCCATCACCCCAACTTTACATTGAAGCTTTAGCAATTAGCTTCTTGCGTCATCTTACTTAGTGTTTGTAGCATGCTTAGCCATTCCTTTTCCTCTAGTCCACCAGTCATTGGAAGACACTTTGTTGATTTTCCGCCATGGTGGGGAGGATTACTATCTTATAAGCATTTCAGTATCTTCGGCACTGTGAATAGATGACACGTTCGTAGCAGCCCTCCTGGAAGTCAAGCACGCACCTCCTGCATATGTGTAACAAGTAGTGTTGTCCCGATACCAATATTTTGGTACCGGTACCAAAATTATTTTGATAGTTTTCGGTACTGTACGGTACTTTTCTAAATAAAACAAAAAGTTGCATTATTTGCTTCATTTTAACAAAAAATCAGAGTATCGCGGTACTATACTAATACCAGTATACCGTACAACCCTAGTAACAAGGAATCCAGAAATGTAATGTCTTTCCCTGACAGTACATCCCCTTTGAATTAATCTTTTTTTATGCGAGTACAATCTTTAGCTGTGTAAATACGGGAATGAGCTGTGCTCAGTAGCTCATCAGCCGATCGCTGATCAGGTAAAAAAGGCAAATATCGGTGCTGATTGGATCACAATCTCTATTAATTTGACTTTTTACAATATGACTAGGGCCCCAACATGTGCTTTGAACATCCCCGGTCTACACACATATCATAAACTATAAAAAGTGCCAAAAAGCTGTACATGAAGATTCTTGTTACACAAAAACAAACTGGGCTGATTTTACCACAATGTCTGGTGGCATTCCTCCAGTGCAGACAAACACCAGCCTGAGCACAGGCGGCAGCATAGATTTGCAAACTGGTGCATTCTATAGCTGGGTTGGACACATGGCAGCTGTCAAAAACACAGCCTTGGTAGTAATTCTCTGGATCGATGAAGGGATGGCACTCTTCAAAGACACTGTCGAAGAAAATCATGAGTCAAAGCAGGATGGCAAAAGATAACCCTGACTAGTATCCACTACAGTGATTTACCTGCCCATAAGCAGATCACAGTCAGATTCTGGGTTGCATGGAGTCATTGTAGGCGGGGGCTCAGGTGCATTGGTCGGAAGCACAGGTGGTATCTGGCAGTTTGGTTGGTAAATATCTTTTGCAGGCCAAAAGTCAGCCATTACGTTACAGTTTTGCACAAGCTGGCCTCCAGGCAACATGCAGTCGTCTGCTTTGTTGTTGTTGCATGTACCTGACACCAGACACACAATATAGTTAACAAAATTATGTACATTATTCCACAAGTGTGCCCAAAAGCCTTACATTTCAGCAATTTTTTTATTACAGTAAATATTCTGAAGAGACTAGATCAGGGGTGTCAAACTCGTTTTGATTGAGGGTCACATTGCAGTTATGGTTGCCCTCAGAGGGCCGCTTTTAACAATGAGTAATATATGAATATACATGTGTATATATAATACATTAACAATGTATTTTTTTTACATAAGCTGCAAAAAATATATAAACATTTTACTTTAAAAACTTGCAGCTCAGTCACCAGAAGTTTACATTAAAAGCAGTCTTTTTTTTTTTACAGCATATAAATGTTTTTTATAAATGGAATGGAAAAACAATAGCGTTGCTTTTAGCGGTAAAATTCAAACAACATAGCTGCCAGTTTTTGTTTAGTTTTTTTTACCATAAAATCTTGTTGTTTTAATGTTTTCTTTTGTTTGTTGGAAAAAAACAGTACCAAAGTTGATTTTACGGTAAAAACTCAATTGGCGTAAAATCTATTGTCAATTTTACAGTCTACAATTTGATTGATAATTTGTTTTGTAATGATAAGTCAAGCAGATATTTAAGTACAGTATTTTCCTTTATTTTAACAAAAAATATATTTGGAATACATGATAATATAATATTTTGATTTTGAAAATATTGAATTTTAAAAGATATGCTCTTGCATCTAGTACATGATCAAAAGGGAAAGAACAAATATATTTAGTAAAAAATAGATTAAGCATTTTATTAGCGCATATTATTTCCAGGCTTTCGCAGGCCACTTAAAATAATGTGGCGGGCCAAATTTGGCCCCCGGGCCTTGAGTTTGACACTAGTGGACTAGATCATAAAAATTAAACGTGCTTATATTTTAAAGATATCAGTGAACAGCTTGTATAGACTTGATATTCACTGAAAGTGACTAAACACACAGCCATTACTGTTTAAGGATATAATTAAATTGTAGGGAGTTTACCCACTTTGGTGAGCGACTGTATACATGCAGTTGCTGGAATAAAAGACTTACCACATTGGCCCTGTGTGTTGCTGCCAAAATATTCATAAGGTAGACTGACAGTAAAGCCACTTGTTCCAAAAGTAATAATAACTCCCAAAGGCATGATCTCCACAACCAAAGAAATGCCAGAATTAAAGATCTTAAATCCTTGTTGTAAATAGGGGAGTTGTAAGCGTTTTTCATCTTGGAATGCCTTAAAAGATCAAAGAGAAACAGGGTGAAACAGATATAGGTGTCAAACTTGTTGAGAACAATAGCATTACAATGTAACATTTGAAAGTAGAATAAATCACAATTAGCATGATACCATGTTCATTTAAGTTACACGCACACAAAATGTCGACGCACAACAACTCTTTTTTTTATTACCTCCAGTTCTGCTGCTCCAACAAGATTTTGACTCTTGAGTACGATCACTTCTGATATATAGGATATAATTAACGAGCGTGGGCAAGTAACTTGTTTAGTGGGATTACAGTTGATGTTATCAACAAAAATCTTTAAGCGATGTTTTGGTGTAATCTCCTCCATTAGGACGTAGGTACAATTTCCTTGATAGTTGTAGTACAGTCCATCAAATGTGATGTAATGAGGATCTCCCCAGCCTTTACATTCACCTGAAAATAAACAAGCATACATAAAAATATATGAGTAGACACATAAGTCTAGTGAGGGATCAATTAGTTATGAATTACTTACAGTCACAAGCATACTGGTGGCAGCAGTGGTCCTTATCAGAAACAAGAACAGGTTTCTTTCCATTGGCGCAAGTGATTTTCTTTAATGGTGGACATTCATAGGGAATTATTTCTATTGTGTTGTTTTCAATGCATCTTGCCATT